>NW_023276806.1:109231111-109531111 GCF_003668045.3 Cricetulus griseus
TCAAGTTGCTAAAACTTTGTAGAATCAGTCAAAAAAAAAGAACTATTTTACTGCATATGGATTCATATACTTAAATATTGGTTCAAATTTTATTTTTGATACAGGGTCTCTCAGCTCTGGCTGGCTCGGAAATTAGGACATAGACCAGGCTGGCCTCAAACTCACAGAAATGCACCAGCTTCTGCCTCCCAAATGCTGAGATTAAAGGTATCATCACCATGCCCAGCAAAGTGAAGCAAACTAAATACCAATGCTTTTGCATAATTTTTACAAAACTAAAATGTTTCAAACATTAATATTCACTTACTACTTAAAACAATTTACTAACCTTTAGCTCCTGAAGCTTATCCACATAAACTTGTTTAGGTTGGTCCTCTCCTTCTTCATAAAGCCAATTTTCTGTGTCTTCCAATATTGCAGACAGCTTATTCATGTCCTAGTTAGACATTTAAGAGACAGGAATTACAAATGCCTTAGAAATAAGTCATTAAAAGAGATGCTTTTTAAGTGCAATACCAGATTCTTCTGATTTTATCCATAAACATGTTTTTCCACTATCCCTCTTCAACTTGAAAAAAAACTAAGAACCATCAGGAAAAAAATGACAATAACAAATTTGATATTCATAATTCTTACTAGAACTGTCAAAAAACATTCAAGTAGTTCTTACAACTTCAGACTTACTTCTGGAGTGATGAACTTTTCATAGACAGTGCCCAGTTTGTCTCTGAAATCGTAGACGTATTCTTCAACAGCATTTTTAGCATCATTTCTTTCTTTCTCTAATTTATCCTGCATTATCATCTTCCCCTATTCAAAAAGTTTCAAATTGTTATAAAAATATGCACTAGAGAATTGCTAGTTAAAACTATGATACCACTTCATACCTTCTAAGAGGAGCATATTAAAAAAAAAAAAAAACAAAAAACAACACTTCATACAACTACTGCTAAAGAAAGAACTCACTTCTCAACAGACTGGAACTAAACATAAAAATAGACAAGAACGTGTGAGAAAATGTTAATAATGACAATAGAGTTTAAAAGATCATTAATCAACACTCGGAACAGCTTTTAAGTATCACAAATTTAAAATGGGGCTTGCTAGGCCAGAGGAGATGTTACATGCCTGCGATCTCAAAACTCAGAAGGCAGAGGAGGATCTAAAGATTCAGGCCAGCATGGGCTATACAACAAGACTCTCCCTTAACACCTCTGCAAAACAAAACAGAAAAAATCCCCCAAACCAAGCCAAAATAAAAGGGGGCTGTTCCTATTTTATTATTGCTTAGGCAATAAAAGAGGGAGCCACAGTGGTGGCACATATTTATAATCCTAGCACTCAGAAGGTAGAGACAGAAGGATCAGAAGTTCAAAGTTATTCTTTTTTTTTTTTAGATTTTATTTATTATGTATACAGTTGTTCTACCTGCATGTTTGCCTACACGCCAGAGGAGGGGGCACCAGATCTTAAAGATGGTTGTGAGCTACCATGTAGTTGCTGGGAATTGAACTCATGACCTCTGGAAGAGCAGCCAGTGCTCTTAATCTCTGAGCCATCTCTCCAGCCCTCAAAGTTATTCTTAATTAAATAATGAGTTTGAGGCCAGCCTAGGCCATATGAGCCCTGATTTTTTAAAAAAAAAAGGGGGGGTGGGGATGGCAAAGAGGTTTTTCTCTATAGTGGACATTGTTTTTCATATAACGAAGATAAAAGTACTATATATGGTACTAATACAACTTAGTAGTTTGATGCCTATATTTCAACCTCTGACTTCAATACAGTATCTGAATACACTGACAATTATTCAACATCAACTCCAACTTACATACCTCATTTTCAATGTAGCTATTGAGAAGATCTTGGGTCAGTTGTCTGTACAGGCTACTCTGAATGGGTAGATCAATACTCTTGACTTTCCCTTTTTTAATAGTCTGATTTATGCGGTCTTGCTTGTCTGAAGGAGGTGACTAGAAAAGAAAATCAAAAGTGTAATTTTTAAAAACAAATTTTAGAGGTGAAACAAAAAAGTAAAGCCAACAAACCTATTACCATTTACTATACTTGTTAAAAAATGAAACTGGATGGGCTGGGGATGCAGCTCAGAGCAAAGTGCTTGTCTAACATTCACAAACTCTGGGTATCACCTCCCCCATGCTTCCACATAAAAACTAATACTGATATTAGTTATTAGCCTTTTGTATTCTGTTGAGTGCTAAATCCTTTCTACATTTCGAATATGGAGTTGGAAATCCAAAGCTGTAGTGACAAAGGAAAACAAATATGGGTAAGAGTATGGAGAAATTGGAACCTTTCTTACAAACTGTTGACAGCATTATAAACTGTGTACTGTGTGTAGTAATTGTTGCCAGTTTTTAAAATAGTTGAGCCACTGAGATGGTTCATGGGGTATTTGTTGCTAAGGCCGACAAGCTGAATACAATCCCCAGGACCCACATGCAAGCTGTCCTTTGACCGCCACACAGTTTGTGGCATATATGTGTATACATACATGCATATGCACACACCCCTGCCCCAAAGCTAGGTGAGAGGTTCTTCAAAAATGCTAAACCCTTAAATACTATTATGACTAGCAAGCGCATTGCTAAGTAAGTGTCAAAGAAAATGAAAACCACACACACACACAGAAAACTTGTCAAAAGTAACATTCTCAATAGGAAAACTACACTGTAAAAGTCTATCACAAGTATATGGGTAAATAAGAATGTGGGATGCACTGATACAATGCAGTATTAGTCTATAACTAGAAATGAAATACTAACACATCTTATTACTAAGATGAACCTTGAAACCATGCTTAATGTAGAAAGGCATTAAGGGCGTTTATCTGAAATTTCCAGAATAGGTAAATCTGTAGATACAAAGTAGGCTAATGGTTGCCTATGGCTGACAGGGGAAGAATTTAGAGAAAGGGAAAGTTGTAGCTCCTGAGTATGTGACTGTTTTTAGGGCAAAAAAATTCTCTGAAATTGTGATGATGCAGGTGTGAGGATCCAAAAACTACTGATCTGTACACTAAGTGGGAGAACTGTGTGATGTACCAGGTATAACTCAAACTCAAACAACAACACAAAATTATGAGTAAAATGAGAAAGTCAAAAAACAGGTTTCAGGTTTTAAATAATTTTGTAATCTAGAATTTAAAACCTATAAGGAAAATCATCACATAGCTATGCTGTACAGATGGACCTCGGTACAGGGCAGCTGAAGCTGCACTTACCAGGCCACAGGGTAAGTGCAGCTTTTTTGCAAATTATTATCTTAATAAAACAATCCTAATGAGTTATTTACCTCTAGCATTTTGCATTAAACATTCTTATCAAATTGTTATTTTAAGATTGTATTTTTATTGTTTTTAATTATGTATATGCATGTGTATTTGTGTATGGGTTTGTGCATGTGAGTGCAGGTGCCTGCAGAGGCAGGAAGAGGGCATTGGGCTCCTGGAGCTAAGTTATAGGACATGGTGAGCTAGGCTGCTAGGAAGCAAACTCAGTCCTCTGGAACAGCAGCAATCACTCATATCAATGAACTATCTCCCCAGTCCTATTATCTTATTCAGAGAATTGGATGGAGGTAGGGAGCCATAGGAAGTAAATGAGATCTGTTGCTCTCAGGACTGTAGACATAGAAGGCAGAGACAGAGGGGCAGAGGGGCAGAGGGGCAGAGGGGCAGGGGGCAGGGGGCAGAGGGGCAGAGAGGCAGAGAGAGATCTTTGTGAGTTTAAATCCAGCCTGTCGGTCTACACAATGAATTCCAGGCTAGCCAGAGAATATGGGAGACCCTGTATTGTCTTCTATTAACCAAAGATTTATTTTAATTGGTTTATTGGGACAGGGTTTCTCTGTGTGACAGTCCTGATTGTCCTGGAACTAACTCACTTTGTAGACCAGGCTGGCCTTGCACTCACTGAAATCTGCCTGCTTCTGCCTCCTGAGTGCTGGGATTAAAGGCATGCACCATCATCACCCAGGCCATATTTTTTAAAGAAAAATATGATGTGACCAAAATTCCATGCAGAGCATTATACATTTAAATTTATTTAGAATTGCTCCATTTCTCCATTTTTTTGAGACTGTGTAATTTCCAATGAAAAGAAATGTTATTAAAATATTTTTCCCTGTCAAAAGATAATTTTACTTGTAATGTTATGTTTTGTTCTTTTTGGGTTTTTTGTTTTGTTTTTTATTTTTTGAGACAGGGTTTCTTTGTGTAATAGTCCTGGCTGTCCTGGCATTTGCTCTGTAGTCCCAGATGGCCTCAAACTCACAGAGATCCACCTGCCTCTGCTTCCCGAGTGCTGCGATTACAAGCATGTGCCACCATCACCTGGCTTGTTTTGTCCTTTTAAAAGCTTTTAAGTAAAACTCTAAAATGTAGGTATTTTAGTTGTAAGCTTTTATGCTTTTCCATAGCACTGCAGTTTAAATTACTAAGCATATTAAAAGGCAAGCATCATGCAATAAACAAATCAGCTAGGCATCTCATCTCATCTCAGCCAGGCCTGATAGGTAGTGCAGGTCTGTGACCCAACTACTTGGGAGGCTTCAGAGTGAGGGAACATGTAAGAGTGAGAAAGTCCTGCACCACATAGACACACTCAAACAAGCAGATACAAAGTCCAAACCTGACAAAGCTCCAATCACACAGCCACAAAAATAGGAAAGCAAACCTTTGTCTTGGCCCCAGTGTGGTCAATCTCCTCTTCTGGGGTGTGTTCAGCATGACATTTTTGATGACCTCCTTCTTCTTGGTCAACCTGCATTTTGTCCTGGCAAAATATGTAACAGATGATACATAGTTTCCTTTTTCTAGTAAAAAGCATAGCACTATTCCCATGCTGAGATGCTGTGCATACTAAAAGCAGCTCACTTTTCAAATGATAGTAGCAACAAACAGATTAACAAGTATAAATGAAAAGATCAATTTGAAACTGTGTAAATATACTTTCTTATTCACCTTTTGACTAAAAATTTGTAAAGAATACAGATAACTGTTCTCAAACAGAATTCTTAAAATTAAGCTTTAAAAAGGGAGAATATTCAACTTGACATTAAAATATTATGGAGATGACCTTAGTTAGATGGAAGTGCAGTAAAAAAGATAAGATTCAACCATACAATTCAGTTACATATTTTCAAATTTAATTTTTATTGAAAATCAATTTTCATACAATATATTCTGATCAGTTTCCCTTACCTCACCTCCTCCCATCCTCCTCTTCCTCTCCTTCTAACACCATTCCTTCCTTCTGTTACATATTTTTCAGTGTAGAAAATACCAAAACTTAGATGTCTTTGAAACACTCAGATATAAACAGCCAAGTGGGCTGTCCATTGGCAAACAAACAACAGATACATTCTTGTACCCTTTCTAATCACATTCATCGCTATCCTCTTGAAAGAAAAAGCTTAGAATATAGGAATCATTGCATTTTTTTTTGCTCTATCTGGAATTGAGCAAATATGTACTGCCAGAACATTCTCTTGAATAAATAAATAAATATAAATACACAGTTTTGCCAAAGAGAAAAACAGGCTAAATAATAATAATAATAATAATAATAATAATAATAATAATAATAATAATATTATTATTATTATTATTTTGCTACTGTGAGTTTAACCCCAGGCTTTGTGCATGTTAGACAAGAATCCTACATCTGAGCTACAACCCTAGCCCTTAGGATCAGTCATATTTTATATTCCAAATCTTTCTTTACAACTCTATAACCTCCCACATCATGACAACAGATAAAAAAAAATGCAGTGTTGAGTTGTGGTCACAGAGGAACATAATGTAAATATTAAATGCAACACAGTAATACAGAAAAAAATGTTGGTGCTCTCTGCCTCCTACTTGCGGATCAAGATGAAATCTCAGTTGTCTCTGCCACCATGCCTTTGCTTTGCTATTATGAACTCTAATCCTCTGAATCCATAGCACAGTTAAATGCTTTCTTTTATTTAAAAACAGAAAAGAAAAATGCTACTGGGGATTTAACTCAGGAGTAGAGAGTGGTAGAGTGATTGCTTAGGGTTTTTATATCCTGCAAAGCGAAATAAATAAGTAAACAAAATGTAAAAATATTCAAAATTGCTTTCAAGGAAATGGTCATAATGTTGTATCAGAATTTTTATTTTATATTTAAAGAAAAAACTTTTCACTATCATGTCATTAAATTATTAAGAACTGTCTTTGTGTGTGTGAATAATTTGACATTTCCCAAGGAACAATACAACTAACAAAATGCTGCATGGGAAAATACCCTGGGCCATAATTCAAATATTTTAAAGCTACTAGTACACCTTTGATCAAACAAGAAGAAAGGATAAATACAGTTCTTGTTAAATGAAACAGGCCAGCCAACTTCCAAAGAAAGGAAATTGTCTTGTAAAAAGATAACCCTCCTCCTTTTGAATGGGGTCTTCCTAATGTCCCTCAGGCATGGGCTTATGCAACCATTTCACTTCCGCTTACAGAGTAGCTGATACTAAAGTTACCCCCTACAACTATGCCTACTTGAAGACCCTCTCCAATCTTTTAAAATATTTTTATTATTTTGTATCTATGAGTGTTTTGCCTGCATGTATGTCTGTGCATCACTTGTGTGTCTGGTACCTGTAGAGGCCCAGAGGAGGGCAAGGGATCCTCTGGAACTGGAGTTACACAGAGTTGTAAGCTTCCCTGTGTATGCTGGGAATTGAACCTAAATTTTCTAGAAGAACAGCCAGTACTCACCCACTGAGCCATCTCTCTAGCTCTCACCCCACTTTTTCTTTTAAGGAAAAATTTTAGTTAGAGGTGTCATTCCTCAAGCACCACTTTAAAACACACACACACACACACACACACACACACACACACACACACAAAAAAAAAAAAAAAAAAAAAAAAAAAACAGGGTTTCTCATTGGGTTTATTTAACAGGCAGGCTAGGCTAAGTGGCAAGGCTCAGAGGTTCATTCTGTCTTTCCTCTCCAGGATGAGCCAGTACTATCAAGCTCAGGTTTTAAAATGTGGGTTCTCCCTTTGAACTCTGGTCCTCATGTTGTAAGAAGCATTTACCAACTAAGCTACCTCCCATTCTGAAAACCCATTCTTAAATGCATGAATAAAGGGAAGGACTTTGGAATTACTCCAAATGTGAGTAGAAAAAAATACCTGATAAATGCAATTGACAATAGCAAACATATTGTGCATGTAAAAAGGTAAATATTTTCTTCAAGTCAATGAAACAAGCTCCCCCTGCACTGGGCACAGAGACAAGGATGCGCAACTGTAATATTAGTATTCTAGAGGTAGGAGGAGGCTCAGGAGTTCATTTGGCCTCAACAACATACAGAGTTTAAGGACAGTCTGGGTAGCATGAGCACTTGCCTTAACAGTTCCCCAATACTCCTTCCTCTATAGTGTATCAGCAGTAAACTTGGTGCCTCATAAATATTTCATAAAGTAGAAAATCTACATTTGAATGTCACTGGACATACAGAATATCCCTTTAAGATGATTTATAACTAAACCCTGAAAAAAATACTAAAAATATGTAAAATATATTCCTAACTATATAAGAATCATGCCTTTAATCACAGAATGCCAGGTGGGTATCTATGAATTTGAGGCTACTTCGTCTACATAGTGAGACCCTGTCTACAAAGAAGAACAGAAATAAATGTTTAGTTCATAAGTTACTCCTAGTTTTATCTAGCTATAAATAAAATGTATGTTTTAAAGAATTATCAATAGACTTCAAAACTCACATGTTCCATATAAGCTATAGAAGATGCCTTGCCCTTGTGAAGTGTATTACAAGATAGAAGGTGTAGAGCATTCTTAAACTAAGTCTTCCTTAGTGTGGTTATGAAGATGAAACCCTACAGAAGAACCCCAATGCTAACCCTGGGAAATAAAGTACTCACTAGTGGGGTGCTGTCATGATCCCAGGTGAGGGGAACCTGAGATACAATTTCTACCTACCACATCATCTTTGTTGTCATTCTTAGATGAAGTTTCTGTTTCCATAGGGGCATCATTGTGATCACCTTCCAGATTCTGCTTCTCAATCACTGATGCACTGGCCACACTGAAGATTCCATGGATGTTAATACGAACTTTAACTTTTACTTTAGAACTATCACCATCAGACTGTGGGAAAACATTCTGAATAGTGAAGTTCCCTTAAAGAAAAAAAAGCTTTGATTAGTGTATGAACCTCAGATCAAACTCATTAAAGGTTTTTAATAAGCATCCTCTTTAAGGCATATGTAAAATATGATTAAATTCTGGATGCTTGCTATGGAACTAGTGCTTTGCTCAGATTATCCTCTTTACAGTATTAAGCTGGTATGAAAACACACATTTAGTAATGTTCTAGGAAAAAATGTGATTTTGATACTATTTATGTGTTTATCATGTGCATGTGCATACATACATGCCACCAAGTGAGTATGGAGGTCAGTGGGAAATTCCCAGGAGTTACTTCTTTTCGTTTACCATGGGAGTCATCTGGGAGATTGAATTCAGGTTCATCAGGCTTGGTGGCAAGTGCCTTTATCACACTGAGCTATCTTGCCAGATCAAGAGCTGGTATTTTTTAAACTAAGGACAATTTGATTTGATTCAAAAGCCAATAAATGACTTTAAGTAACTTATAATTAATTAAAAGCCAAAACAACAAAATCTAATTTCTGAGTTTGAAAACTCTCTCTCTCTCTCTCTCTCATATATATATATATATATATATATATATATATATATATATATATATATTTGTTTAAAATAGTTACTGTTCATGAATACAACATTTCCAAACATTACAAAACAAACATTACAAAACAAATTCTCCTATACCAAAATTAGTGGTATTAACTAAAGAGAGACTAACAGGCCAAAAACTAAGACAGGCCAGTGAACAAGTTTAGCTTACATTTTTACAGGTTGGGTTGTACCCCAACACTCATTCTATGTCCCACGAAGTACCTCACAAGATGATAGTATTGGTAGATAGGTTTTGGTTCTGTTTTTTGTTTTGTTTTTTAAGGAGCTATTTAATTAAAGACTGGTTTCCTTATTAAAATGAGATACTTAGAAAAGGTCCTACATAGATACATGGAAATGCCACGTGACTATGAAGATGGCCATCTACAAAGCAAGGAGAGGCACTTTGAGTAGTAGATCCTTCCTTTACAGCCCTATTAGGAAGCATACTTTCTTTTTTCTTTTTATTAATTAAGACTAGTAAAGTACAGTAATGAGAAGAGGGTCAAGTGTAGATCAGGAGTTCAATCTCCAGTCAGACAAAATTGGCTGTCTGAGCAACCAATTGAGATAACTCTCTACCTTCCAACCAGCTGGGAACATACTTTCTATAGCTCAGTTCAGAATAGAGACAATAAGTATCTGTTGCCTAAGCAATCTAGCTGGTGGAACTACAGCAGCCATAAAAACTAGTATAACTTGCAGTAACTTCTACTGCTTTGGTAATTGTTTTCAAAGTTTACTTTCTCTTTTTTAGTTTATTAATAGAGAAAAAATTTTAAAATATTTCTTTTAAATATTATAAAATCATGTTGTGTACTGTATCACTTAAACATAAATAGATAAAATGGATCTCACAACTCCCCATTTGCTCTTTTTTATCACTTGACAATACAGTTTCAGAGTTACATAGTCGTGTTAATGATATAAATACAATTTTCCTAAGTGTTTTTCATTAAACAACCTTGACATTAACTTCTCAGGACACTTTTAAAATACACAGAATACAGAGTCAATGAAAACAGAAGTAGGACTACTTGAGAAAAGGAAGGAGTGGTAGAAAGAGAGGTTGAGAGGATAATGGGGTGACTATGATCAAAGCACACTACTTTTACGTATACACACAGAAAGGAAAATGTCATAATGAAACCCATCATCTTGTACAAAGACTATACACTAATACAGAGGCCAAAACAAATGAGAACTATTCAAATATGCTATTCTAGAAATAAACTAAGCACAAAATGTTCATAGTTACAAAACAGTACAAATTTCTTTAAAATCAGGACTAATTTAAATGAAATGTTAATTTTTGCTTACTTAATTCTATATAATGCTTATTTGCTTCGTTTTATTATTTTTGAGACAGGATTTCTTTGTGTAGCCTTCACTGACCTGGAACTACTACCCTTGTATACCAGGCTCTTCTTGACTCACAGAGATCCACCTGCCTCTGCCTCCCAAGTGCTGGGGTTAAAGGTATGCACCACCACCACCTGGGTATATGTTGTTTATTAAAGGTTAAGAACTTAAATATTTTTGTTGTCTTACCAATTCTTGGATCAGGATAAGGCACTTCATGCAAATTAGTATAAAATGCTTCTAGTTCAAATGGTTCCTTCTTGTGGAAAGTTATGACTTTTGAGAATGGGGCAGGATGGTTCTTAGAGAAGACTTCACATTCCCTAAAGTGCAGGTGGAAAAGACACTCACTTAAATAAAACTAATAGGTTGCTTGGGAACCCAATGGCAGACCATTCTTTCACTCTTAATTCATGAGCAGCAATTGCAAAGAGGAACATACATAAGGAAAAACACCTATGGATTTTTTCTATTTTCATCAGGTTTACAGTTTAAGGCTTTTAGAATGTCTAACATAATTGATCACTGTACACCAAGAGAAAAATTATCAGAGAATATGCATATTATGAGATTATATGTAGGAAGGCCAAGGCCCTGCCTATTAACTCTCAAACACTTGACCATATCCAGCCCTTTGAATTATAGCCCCAATAAAATAATCTTATTTGGAAATAAACTTAAGTTTTCAAAAGGGTATACATATAAAAAACAGTAAGTATCTGTGTATCAGTCACCCAGACATGCTACTGCCTTTGCCCTACTTGTCTCATCATTTGAATGCACATATTCTATCTGTGCACTTTTTACTAAACAAATAGAAAGCGACACATTTATGTTATTATTGCAAATACTTCCTAAAAGGGAAAGTCTCTGAAGTTTTAGTCATATTGCAGTTGTTATGCCTGTTTATAGTGTTTTCTTCCCTTTAGAGCAGGAAGTTTTAAACATGGAGTGATCTCTATTCTTTAAAGAATGTAACAGGAATGTTTATGACCATTGCTTACAGCTGTTTATTATATAACACAATCATATCACTCCAGTCACTCAAGGGCTTAAGTTACACAGATTAAACATTTCTTTCTAGTTTTCAGTAGCCTACTAATACTTTCTTCATTCTTACTGCGGTCACTACCACATATGCTTTTTAGTTTAGCTCTCTATATATTTTGAGATTTTTCTTACATATTTAACTGAAATTGAACTCTACAGAACAGTTCTTGACTTAAACTAAAATTAACATGAGTCATCCAAATACTCTACAAGGCATTCATATAGGGTTGTGTCTTTGTTAGGGTTTTTACTGCTGCAATGAAACAACATGACAAAAAGCAAGTTGGGGAAGAAAGGGTTTATTCAGTTTATACTTCCACATCAGTTTTTCATCAAAGAAAAGTCAGGATAGAAACTCAAGCACTTCAGGAACTTGGAGGCAGAAGCTGATGCAGAGGCCATAGACAAGTGCTGCTTACTGGCTTGTTCCACATAGCTTGCTGAGTCTGCTTTCTTGCAGAAGTTGGGAGCATCAGCCCAGGGTGGCACCACCCACAATGGGTTGGGCCCTTCCCCACCAATCACTAATTTAAAAAATGCTTTACAGGCTGGCCCACAGCCTGATCTTATGGAGGCATTTTCTCAATTGAGGTTCCCTCCTCTCAGATGACTACAGTTTGTGTCAAGTTGACATGAATCTGGCCAGCACAAGTTAAAGTCTGTATTTTTGAAATCTGTACAAAAAATTTAGTTTCTTGGGTATAATAACATACAGAACACAGAACAAAAGCAAGTTCACAATGTAGATAGTTTTATTCATTGAATAAGCCATTTCCAAAGGGAGGCAAGTAAAATACAATTTTTTATTTTGGTAGGGAAGCAAGCTACTTACATGCGGAGCAATTTACAGAAACAATGTAAATGTCAACAGAAGCACAAAATATAATTTACATTATATGCTTATAAATATATAATAAAATATTTATATTTTATCTATGTAATATTTACAATAAAATATATCGTAAAATATTTTATTGCACAGTAATAAAAACATTCTTTTTATTTTGTTTTGTTTTTTTAGACAGGATCTTCTATAGCCCATGCTGGCCTTCAATGCTCTATTGTAGCTGAGCACATTGAACTTCGATCCTCCTATCTGCACCACCTGAGTACTAGGCATGTTCCAACATACTATGTCCATTTATGTGGTACTGAAGATGGAACCCATGCCTTTGTACATGCTAGGCTCTACCAACTGAGTCAAATTATTAGGAAGGAAAAAAAGGGTACTTTTTTTTTTTTACAACAATCATGTTAAATTTAAAAGTACAGGGGAAATGAAATAAAACATGTAATCTTGTATTAATAGCAATGCAAGGGATCTTTTTAGATATTGTACTAAACGCTAATTTGTTAGTATGAGTCAAAATGGTTGATTACTCTGGCTAAGCAATTCTACTCTGCTATTTTAATAGACATAGCAAACACTCTGGGCATAGTTGTGTACAAAACAATATTTCTAAACACCACCTAAAATAGCAAAATGTGATTTTCCTAGTGCTTTGGCTATTTGCTATGGCATATTCAATTGTTGTGATAGTTACTGTTTGCTGACATGGGAAAGTCCTATATCTTTTTCAAAAGCAAATTACACTGGAGCTCCACAGATGATCCTGTACATACTGAGTAGGTGCATGTTTTTATTTATGAATATTCAAAGAACAGGTGTGGGCAGATACACTAGCTGTTAAAAACAGCTAATGTGAATTAACAAATATGCTCATTGTGGTTTGTAAGATATTTTTATAATCTATTTTCTCTATTACTATTTAACACATTTAATAATTATTAAAATTATTTGTATTTTATGTACATTGTTGTTTTGCTTGCATGTATATCTGTGTGAGGGTATTAGATCCCCTAGAACAGGAGTTACAGACAGTTGTGAGCTGCCATGTTAGTGCTGGGAGTTGAACCAGGGTCCTTTGGAAGAGCAGCCAGTTCTCTTAACCACTGAGCCCCACACATTTAACAAAATTTTAAGAAGCATAAATTCCTATGATTTAGGAAAAGCAGATTTAATTGGTTGAAGATTTAAGATAAAATATAATTAAGATTTAAAAATAACTTACCCAGTCCCTTCTTCAAAAGAAGTCTTCCACCTTAATGTGATTGAGTAGGGGACAAGGTCTGTTATGGAAAATTCACGCACTTTAAATGCTGGTGAGAGAATCGCACACTGAAAGTAAGAAATGCACTTAAATGAGCAAGTACAAATCACATTCTATGTTAACCATAATTAAATTGCTTAGTAATGTCTTTATAATAAAAACTGTTAAGATTTTAAAATTTGTTACAATTTTGGAATGACAAAAGAAAGTTTAAAAGGACCCACATATTTTATGTGATTTTACAAAAGTTAATCTACGAACAGCTTTAAATTTCCAAAATGAATTATTAATGAACATAATCTCAAGAATTCAGTTTTCATTACATAGATACATTATCATATTACAGTTTAAAGTTCAAGAAAACCAAGCATGGTGGTGCATGCCTTTAATCCCTGCACTTCAAAGGCAGAGGTAGATACACACACACACACACACACACACACACACACACACACACACTCTCTCTCTCTCTCTCTCTCTCTCTCTCTCTCTCTCTCTCTCTTTCGCACATGCACGCCTTACCTAGAGTAACCTCAGTTTACTTTCAGCATATTGACGGGGTGATTGGAACAGATAAAAGGCCTGTTACAGACACTGTGCAAACTACATATTAAGCAGTTCTAACCTGCAATGCACATCCTCTGGCAACGGCTTCATCAGCATTTAGTGTGGTACTGATATCTTTCAGAAAGAACCTAGAGACTTGTTCCTTGACTGCAGGAATCCGAGTGGCCCCTCCTACAATTTCTATGCTGTTTATGTCTTCACGTTGTAAGTCTGGAAGTAAAATGTGTTTCAGTGAAAGAATGAGAAGTCTTCAAAATTTGTGCACACTAGTTGCTAGAATGTACTTTATATGCATGTAAGTGGATTTTTTATGTGCTCAAAAGAAGATAAAAGAACCCTAGCAATTATGGAAAAGGCAAACTGTAACATTGTCTGTGTGATGCCACTGACTGTGGTCCAGATGTCAATGACAAGTACAGAAAAGTTCCTTATGAGCTTTGAAGCTCTCCAGAGGTTATCACCTTTCTAATTTTCACCTTCTAACTGTATTAAGACTATTTAAAAAGTTATCTTCAGGACCTCAATTATATCCTCATATCTAATTTAATCTCCTACTAAAATCTTATATAATCACATAAAGCACCCCAAACAACATAACAAGCAGGGAAATGCTCAGAAAGCTGAAATTCTAGTGTCCTGCTCTATGAATGAATGGGTTATAATTTCTTTTCAAAATGAAAAACACAACACTTTTAAAGAAAGTTGGTCATTTCTACTTACTAGCTTGGTCCATTACTGCTATTAAAGGTGGTTCAACCCTGGCCAAGAGGGAAGCACACAACTGTTCAAATTGAGCCCTGTGAAAAATGAAATAAAAACCATTATTTTGGGTAAGAAAAGTTGAATACACCCTCTAAAACAACACAACTGGAAAGAGTTCCCATCATAACCCAAACAGAAAATCAGCAAGCACTCTTCCAAGTGAACACATACAGTACCTGTTCATCTTACTAGAAACATCAAGGTCATTCATGAAACATTCAATGTTCAAGGGAAGATCTGAAGCATTTGCACTCATCAGCTTCTTCAGTTTCTCACACTCCTGATACAGCCGTAACAAGGCCCGAGAGTTCTCCTTGACATTTATTTTATATTTGGTCTTGAATTCATCACAGAAGTAGTCCACTAAAGCTTCATCAAAGTTCCTACCACCCAGATATGGGTCAAAGGTAGTAGCCAACACCTGTTTAGTTGAAAGAAAATAACTGAGTTTTCCAAAATACAGTGTAATAGTTACTTTTCTATTGCCATGACAAAACACCATGATCAATATAAAAGAAAACATTTAATTTGGAGCCTACAGTTACAGAGATTGAGTCCATGACCATCATGGCAGGAAATATGGAAGCAGGCAGGTAGGTACAATGCTACAGCAGAAGCTGAAGTATCTTCTCTTGAGACACAACCACAGGGCAGAGAGAGGTAATACTGACACACCTCCTCCAACAAAGCCATACCTCCCAATCCTCCTCAAACAGTTCAACCAACTGACAAGTAATCAAACACAGAAGCCTATGGGAGCTATTCTCATTCAAACCACAGCATTACATTCCCTAGTCCCTATAGGCTTGTGGCCATTATCATCAAGCAAGATGCATTTGGTCCAAGATCAGAAGTTCCTTAGTTTTTCACAGATTAAAGTCGCTTCTGAAACTCAAGGCAATCTCTTAATTGTAACCCCTGTAAAATAAAAAACAAAAAGCAACTTACAGACTTCCAACAAACAATAGAACAGAATATACATTACCATTCCAAAAGGGTGACACAGTAAGGAAATACTGGATGAAAGTAAGACCAAACACTTCAGGGCAATCTCTAAACCCTGTAACTTCACAACTCATGTCAAAGCACACATATGGATTTGCCCTTTCAGTTTTGCGGTCTACAACATACTTCTGTTTCTTAGGCTGGTTCTACTTTGTATGAAGCTCTCTCTAGTAGATGGTTAAAGCCCATAACCACCGTGGCAAGGACCATGGCAGCAGGCGAACAGGTATGGCATTAGAGCAGTAGCTGGGAATTTACATTATGACTCACAAACATGATTCAAGGAGGGGAAGGGAGAAGGGTGAAAGGGAGGGAAGATGGGAGGTGGGAGGGAGAGTGTGTGAGTACAAACTAGGAGTGGCATAGGCTTTTGAAACCTCAAAGCTCACCCTCAGTGCCATACCACCTCCAACAAAGCTACACTCCCTAATTCTTCCCAAACAGTTGCACCAACTAGAGATTATGTATTTAAACATATGAGCCTCTGAGAACCATTTGCATTCAAACCACCACAAACAAAAAAACAAAATCAAAAGCCAAAAACCAAACCAGAAAACAAAAAACACTCTTAAAATTGTAGGCCAACCAAAAGAACTCTTTTAATCACTGGGTGCCAAATATTGGGTTAAATTATCTCTTGTACCTGGCTCAAACAGCTCTCTCATCTTTATTACCTGCCCTATAGTTAAACAAATCTATCACACAACTAGAAGGACAATTCTAATTATGATATAACTGAGTGACAAGTAAGATTTCATTAACTTACATTCATTGGTTCTCTAATAAACTGAATCCCAAATGAAGTTTAAGGACAAATAACAGTTAAGTGCTAAGTGCAGACAAGAGAAAAGCATCCAAAAAAAATATCAAAAGACTGGATCTACACTATTATATGTAGCCAGGCAATTTCTAGATTAGTATGTAAGCTTTTGGTGATGATCTTTTAAGAAACCTACTTATTTCCATGTTGGGGCCCAGAGAAATAGCTCCACTTCATCTTGACATAAGGTTACAGAGTTCAAGCTTGTTTTCACTCCTTCAAGGTCAAACAACAGAATGTTTGGCCTAAGAAGTAACTAATGGATGTCTTACTTTGACCCAGTGTTTGGCCTAAGGGTGTGAGTGCTGGATGTTTTGCTCTTTAAGAAATGTTTTGAGTGTTCTTTGTATCATGGAAAAGAAGCTTTTTGCCCTCCCCTTTGGCTTGGGATATAAAAGGGCTTTGAAAAATTAACTTGGGGAGAATTCAGGATTCACTGGATTGCCCTCATAAATCAATCCTGTGTCTGTTTTTTCTTTAGTATCCTTCATTTTCTACCTGCCATTTCTCAATCCACATACTTCCCTCCAAAAAAGTACTAGACATATAAGCTAGGAGGTACTGGTTATGGTCTCCCAGATACTACATTTTTACAATGTAAAACAAAAGAATATACAAGAGAGTAAAAATGGAAATAGAAACAAAGAATAACTTGCCTCCCACCAGACTACCAGCTGGCCACTGTGTGTAGGCCAGTAAGTCAGAGAACTCCAGGATATCTAACCCCTCTCCCTGAGAAAAATGGTTACTTAAACTTATAATTACCGAGTCACCCTTCTGTAGGAATGGCTCCTCAGCAGTTTCTTCTAAGATGGGACATCACACTATGATGCAAATACTATATTGATGATATTTTTCCAACAGACTCTATGAATGCAGAACATCCACAGGGTTCATTGCTGCCCAGCATGAAATACAAAATTATCTTGCCATGTGATAACGCAAGGGTGTATTCAATTAAGAATTTCTTTATCAGACTTCAACAAGACTCAGTGATGAAAAAAGTATAGATGACTACAAGTTAGCAGAAAAAGGAAGAGAAAATTCACCTTTGTTACTAAGTTAAAATTTAAGATTAGAGGCCAGGAATTAAACCAACTTATGAAAAAATACTATAATTCTATCACATGCCATTTCCTTTGCTCTGATTATAAAGATTTTGTTTTAGTAACATGAAGGTGCACCTCCTGTCAGATGAACACAAAAACAACAAAGATATATAGATATATAGCACACAGAAACAACTAGATGCTGCACATTTCAGGCATTTTATATCTACAAAAATCCTAGGAGAAGCTCCACAGGCCAAGCAGCCTACAGGTCTCACAGAAGTTCCATGCTGCTGGGTGGACTTTGTGATGAGTGCTTCTTGGAAGTAACTCCTTTATTTATACTCTATAAGCTCTCTTGTTCATTTAAAAAAAAGGCAACTTGTAGATGTTGTTATCAATCAAGAGATAACAGGCACACGCCTTTAATCACAGCACTCGGGAGGCAGAGGCAGAGGCAGGCAGATCTCTGTGAGTTCCAGACCAGCCTGGTCTACAGAGCAAGGTCCAGGACAGCCAGAGAAACCTTGTCTCAAAAAATGAGAGAAAGACAGACAGAGAGAGAGAGAGAGAGAGAGAGAGAGAGAGAGAGAGAGAGAGAGAGAGAGAGAGACACAAGGTCAAGGAAGGTTAAGAAACTTGCTGAGGATATGTATATGTATATATACACATATATGCACATGTAATATTTTTAGATTTATTTTGTGTATGAATGCTTTGCCTACATGTGTGTGTATGCATATATGTGTGTGTGTGTGTGTGTGTGTGTATACACATATACACGTGTGTGTGTTGTGTGTGTGTGTGTGTTATGTACCATGTGCATGCATAGTCTACTCAGAAGTCAGAAGACGGCCTCAGATCCCCTGGAACTGGAGTTTCAGATGGTTGTGGACTACCCATGGTGCTCTTAACTGCTGAGTCATCTCTCCAGTCCTGATGGTTATGTTTTTAAGAGGCAGAATAAGACTTTTAGCCCACTTGTTAAATATGTGCTCTTTACATATTGTATGCTCTTACTCATCAATCTTATATACAGAAAATATTTGAGTTACTTACTTTAAGTTTTCCTTTGTTGAAAGCACAAACAGAGACCTGGTAGGCAGAATGTCCCATGTCAATAAACACAACATTCCTTGGTTTCTCATCTAATGAAGGAAGATCCTGTTTATAAATTCCATATGCCAGTGCAACTATGTAAGAATAAACATCAGGTTAATTATTGTATAGCTGTCCTTTGGAAAACAAGACAAAGTTGTTTTTATATTGTATTCTAATATACAGTATAGTAAAATAGATTCAACCTACATTAACTTTTCACAAATTACTTAACATTTTATTTTCAATACTTATCTGTAAAGAGTTACCGCAGTAACCATTCTTTAAGTTCAAATGTGAGTTCAGCCAAAATTCTATATTCCAAAGCAACAAATTATAAACAATACAAGAGTTTTAAGAGGCTGTAGAGAGAAAAAATGCTGTTTTTCTGGTGATAGTTTTCAAGTGGCTATACCAACCTGCAGTTGTTTCGTTCATCAGCCTCAGACAATTTAGGCCTGCAACCTGAGCTGCAGCCATCACGGACCTTCTCTCTGCATCAGTGAAAAAGCTCGGGATCTGTTAAGAATAGTCATAAGTTACTGCCTCAGTGCTACAGACTTTACTAGTAACTGCAGAACATGTAACTTGAAATCAATATAAAATACTAGTGTAGGTTCTTAAGTCTGACAGTTTCTATACTACACAGATGGGATCCAAGTGTGAACACAAATCTAATTAGTATGACAGGATCACCAGTTCTCTTTACCCCAAGGAGCCAGTGTTAATTTGGTTACTGTGGTTTAGACAGCTGTTTCTAAGGCTCCTGTGCTAGTTTTCAGTGTGGACCTTGTGGAGGTGGACTGTGGTTGAAGGTGCTTAAATTAATTGAGGGGTATGCTTTAGGAATGATTATGGACCTCATTTCTGTCTGGATTCTTCTTCTTCGGCAATCTGGTACTTTCTTCATATATAATCTTGCTGATGATGCTGTTATATCCTCACCACAAGACTAATAGTTTCCCATTATTAAATTCAGCTTCCAAAAATGAATGATCTTAATAAACCTGTTTTCTTTACAGTTAGCCTGTATTTTGATACAGTATTGAAAGCTTGACTAATAGATTATTAAAACACTAGTCCTAGGTATGGTGGCACATGCCTTTAATCCCAGCACTTGGGAGGTAAAGACAAGAGGATCTCGAGTTTGAAGCCAGCCTGATCTATATAGTGAATTCCAGGGCAGCCAGTGTTACATAGTAAGAACCTGTCTCAAAAAAAAGTTAAAAAATAAAATACTAGTCCATCTTTTTTTTTAAAGATTTTATTTATTTATTATGTCTTCTGCTTGCATGCTAGCAGAGGGCACCAGGTCTCATTCAAGGTGGTTATGAGTCACCATGTGGTTGCTGGGAACTGAACTCAGGACCTCTAGAAGAAAGTCAGTGCTCTTAACCGCTGAGCCATCTCTCTAGTCCCCACTAGTCCATCTTTAATAATGAAAATTTAAACCCTAAGAGTATGATAAAATTAGATTAGAGATCTGTCTGCCTCTGCCTCCTGAGTGTTGGGATTAAAGGGATATGACATCATGAAGAATGGAAGGACAATGGAAGTCAGGTTTCACCATCTGGGTCCTGGGGAATCAAACTCAGGTGGCAAGTATCTTTACCTGCTGAGCCATCTCACTTATTCCTTAGGAAGGCTAAAAACAAAACAAAACAAAACAAAACAAAAAAACCCACTCTGGTTTTTGGAAGATTCACTGATTATCAGAACTGAGTTTATAGGAGAGTCAATCTAAACTTTATGAAATAAGGTAGTTTTTAAAAAAGTAAAATCAGTTTAAGTTATTTTTTGGCCAAAAGGAGAAATTTTGTAGAGAAAACCTTTTCTCCTTGATGTCAATACCCTGCAGCTCACCGAGATCACACAGTCAGCCACTGGCTTCTTCAGGGCATTTTCTGAGGTCTCTTTAAGCTTAGCCAACAACATCCCGGTGACTTGTTCAATTGCAAAGGGTCTCTCTTCCTCCAGGTACCGAACCTACAACCAAGATTGATACACTTAGTCACTTGTTCACAAAACACATGTGTACACCACACACAACAGTATAAACAGCAGTCTATTCCTTACAGATGGTCACTAGCAAAACTGAGCATGCCTCTCATTTTTAGCTCCACACAATTATATTACTTTGAAGAGGGTTCTAAACTTGTAGGTCTTCATCCACAAAAGGCATTAATTTTTATCATTAATTTTTCATGTCTGATGTAAATAATGAAGGAAAAATGATAAAATTCTTAAAAGTTAGTACTACTGGTATTAATATGCAAGCATCAGTCACATGTTTTTGAAAAGAGGAAATTAAAAACACTGGGGAAATAAAGGAAAATAATCCTCATGAAGAAAGTGTGCTTGGATTACACCAAAGTTCCTAGGGACACATATGGATTAAGTATAAAATTTAAAGATTAATGGAGACCAGATATCACTTTATCACCTAATTGTGTTGCATTTAGGAATATAAGATTAGTTTGAGCAAGGAATCTGTACTTGAAAATTTAGCCTTTATGATGCATTTAAAAGCAAAGCAGAGCAAGGTGGCTAAGAGTTAAGAGCACTGGATGCTCTTCCAGATGACCTGGATTCAACACCTAGCAACCACATGGCAGCTCATAACCATCTATAACTCTACCTCCAGGGAATCTGCCCTCCGAAGGCAACAGGCATGAATGCAGAAATACTGCAGGCAAAACACCATACTCATGAAATACAATACAATACAAAGTGATCTGAAGAACTTGCATAAAACTTTTTTTTTTGAAACAGTTTCTTTGTGTAGTGCTGGCTGTCATGGAACTCACTCTGTAGACCAGGCTGGCCTCAAACTCACAGAGATCTGCCTGTCTCTGCCTCCTGAGTCTGAAATTAAAGGTGGGCACCACCATGCCCAGCAAAAACAAATTCACTCAATATAAGCCTATGTTCTTTACCTCTAGATTCCCGAGTGCACCTTTATTCTATGAAAGAGTTCTGTAGAATTCTCTCAAGCCTAGCAATGCATTTAGATGTGTAAATATGTAAAAATCAGTATATATAAAAAGATACAGGAGAGATTTTCAACCACAACTAAAATTGATTTTTACTGTTTTCCTACGTAGCAAATGCTATTGAACTGCTGCCTTTAAAATAAGGGGGTAAGGAGAAATGAGCAACACTGAAAAGAATGAATCAAGCCACATAGTCTTACAGAAACTGGCTGATGAGGTGTTCAGTACTTCTTTTTATAAGGGTATTTGAAGGTTAGATGAAATGAATAATAAGTACATTCAATCAAATCTGTAAAGAAAAACAAGTGAACAAAATACACAGAGCTGACTAGCAATCCTCAGATTCCAAAGATGGAGACAGTGGAACACAAAGTTGACACTTCCAAAGCCTTTTAACTATCCTATAGCCACTCATACTGAATATACAAAATTTTATTGCTTGAAAATGAGTTTTCTCTTAAAAACTTAGTTTTCCCCAGCCCATTCGAAAAATCAACCTCCTCATAGTCGTTAACTGTACATCCCATTTTCCCTTCCCCTGGGCTTTTTAGCAGTCACTAATCTACTTTCTGCCCATATGAATTTACTGTATCCTGGCATACTGCAAATAACTAGACTGCTAAATTATGTGGACTTTTGTGCTGGGGTTCCTTTATTTAGCATGTTTTTGAAGTTCATATATGGTATGGTGTGTATCGGTACTTTCTGTTTATGGTTGCATACTATTCTACTGTATAGATGTTATTTCACCTATCCAACTCATGATGGACACATGAGAACAGCAACTTCATCACTATAAATTACACTGTTAATATTATGAATATTCATGTATAGGAATTTTGTGAACATATTTTCAACTCTTTGGGGTTTGTAAGGAGCAGAATTGTTGACTCATATACTGACTGTGCTTTAGTATCTCACTCATTTGTGTAAACCAATTTCTAACAAGTGTTTAGAATGAAGTCAAAACACAGAATCCATTTCTTTTAAAAAAGTTTGTTCTAGCTCTCTCTCTTCTGCAGCCAAGCAAGATGCCCAAGGGAAAGAAGGCCAAGGGGAAGAAGGTGGCCCCGGCCCCCGCCGTCATGAAGAAACAGGAGGCCAAGAAGGTGGTGAACCCTTTGTTTGAGAAGAGGCCTAAGAACTTCGGCATTGGGCAGGACATCCAGCCCAAACGAGACCTTACACGCTTCGTCAAATGGCCCCGATACATTCGGCTGCAGCGGCAAAGGGCCATCCTCTATAAGCGGCTTAAAAGTTCCTCCTGCCATTAACCAGTTCATCCAGGCCCTGGACCGGCAAACAGCTACCCAGCTGCTCAAGCTTGCCCACAAGTACAGGCCAGAGACAAAGCAGGAGAAGAAGCAAAGACTGTTGGCCCATGCTGAGAAGAAGGCTGCTGGCAAAGGGGATGTCCCAACTAAGAGGCCACCTGTTCTTTGAGCAGGAGTCAACACAGTCACCACCTTGGTGGAGAACAAGAAGGCTCAGCTGGTGGTAATCGCCCACGATGTAGACCCCATTGAGCTGGTAGTCTTCCTGCCTGCCCCGTGTCGGAAGATGGGGGTCCCCTACTGCATCATCAAGGGAAAAGCCACGCTGGGATGACTGGTCCACAGGAAAACATGTACCACTGTTGCCTTCACACAGGTTAACTCGGAAGACAAGGGTGCTTTGGCTAAGCTGGTGGAAGCTATTAGGAAGCAATTACAACGACAGATATGATGAGATCCGACGCCACTGGGGAGGCAATGTCCTGGGTCCTAAATCTGTGGCTCGAATTGCCAAGCTGGAAAAGGCAAAGGCTAAAGAACTTGCTACTAAACTGGGTTAAATGTACACTCACCGCTAAGTTTTCTGTACATAAATACAAACTTATCTTCCAAAAAAAAAGTTTGTTCTAGCAATTCTAAATATTACAAGATTCTTATAAACTTGAAAAAAATGACAGTTCTACTACTTTGGAGGTGTACTCTTCTAAGTTGTACGTGGCTGTGCCTTTACTCCCTAGAAAAGTCTCATTTACTGGAGTTCTCCCAGTACTAGTCATTTCTTCTTTCAAACAAAATAACTCTTTTTAAAAGTTACTATCCAAAACAGAATATTTTGCATTCTTGACTAAAATTACTGCAAACTTGACTATCTCAAGTGTTGTCCTAATTTGGGTTTCCACTGCTGTGATAAAACACCATGACCAAACCAACTTGGAGAGGAAAGGGTTATTTTCATCTTACATCATCTAGGGAAGTCAGAGCAGAAACTTGGAGGCAGGAACTGATGCAGAGGCTATGAAGGAACACTATTTACTGGCTTGCTCCTTATGGCTTGCACAATTTGCTTTCTTATGCCCTAGGACCCCTATCTGCCAGGGATGGCACCACCACAACGGGCTGGACCCATAAGAAGACTGTATTACAGATTTACTTGTAGGCAAGTACTTGAGGCATTTTCTCAATTTAGAGTCCCCCTTCCCAAAAACTCTAACTTGTGACAAGTTGACAATAAATCAGCCAGAAGAGATGCACATATGTACTATATCTGAGTTATAACAGCAACATTCTCACGTTTTCTTTCCTTTAAGGACACAGATGTACTGTGCAATCACAAAGCTCACCTTTACTCCTGCACTTCCATTTGGCATCTTTTGCAGTTCATAGGGAAGCCTGACTCTCTCAGTTTGCACAATTGGGTCATCAAATGATCGTCCATGAAGCTTTTTGAATCCATGAATTGTATTTCTTACATTTGTGACTATCTGTTGGCAATAGACATTTGAATTTATCAATTACTTAATGAGGCAAAATAAGGTAGTATCCATAATATTAAAACCACCCAAAATACCTAATCCAATATACTCAAGTTCAGAATATTATTTCATTCATTTTCTTGTTTTCCAGCTAAAAGGTATGATATAATGTATGTCTCTACAATTTTCTTTTTAGCCTAGGAATTAGTGAAAAAGAGAATGTTAATATAAAAGCTAAAATTTTTCAAGTAATATGGTAAAAAACTATTGACAAATCATCTCTTCGTTTTCAGCACTTTGAAAAAAATTTATGTGTATGGGTTATTTTGCCTGCATGTTATGTCTGTATACTACATGCATGTCTGGTGCCTGAGATAAGGCCAGAAGAAGGAATCAAATTTCCTGGAGTTGGAATTACAGATGGCTGTGAGCCACCATGTGGGTGCTGGAATCAAATCTGGGACCTTTGGAAGAATAACCAGTATTCCTGACCATTGTGCCATCTTCCCAGCTCATTTTCAGCACTTTTGATCCAGTAAATTATTATCTTTGATATTTGTGTTTTCCCCTCATTTAAAAAAATTTTATTTTGAATTATGTGTGTGGGTGTGTGGGTACATATGAGTACCCACAGGGCTCTTAGAGGCCAAGAAGAGGAGTCCAATCTCCTGGGGCTGGAGTTACTGGTAGTACTAGGAAGCTGATTCTGGTCCTCTGCAAGAGCAGTGTGTGCTCTTAACTGTTGAGCCATTTCTCCAAACCTTTCCCCATTTTTAAATGTTTTTTATTTAATTTTTTAAAATAATTTAGTTTTCCTTTTCCTTAATGTCAATTTTCTTGAGAGATATCTTATTTATTGCTCCCATTGCTGAAAACCACCCCTAGACCAGTAATTAAAATCCCTTCTATGTAGTACAGTGCTAATCAGCAGTCTTAATTGGAAATGACTGATATTTTGACAAGATAATTTTTTTGTTCAAAATGTATAGTTACTTAGATGCAGTATCTGACCTTCAAACAGATCTGGAGCTTCCATCATGGGATTAAAACATAGGGGTACTCAGTTCATTTAACTCATGGGAGAGTAACATTATAGGCTGCTTTAAACAAAGATTATTTCTGCTAAATTTAAAGCAGTCAAAATATGATGGTGCTAGAAAGGTGGCTCAGTGGTTAAGAGAGCTTGCTGCTCAGTCATGAAGACCTGAGTTTGGATCCCAGCACTCCTATTAGGAGCCATGCAAGGTGCATGACTCCCGCTCTAAAGCACTCAACACTCTCTTTTGGCCTCAGGAGCACTGGCCCCACACCTGTACATTCAGACACAGATGTATACACAAATAAAATAAAAAAATAACTCTTAAAAACAACAATGTGATGTATAAACCTAATTAAAGGAGCTGGTTTAGCACATTATTAACATTTATATACAACATGAATGTAGAAAACATAAAACACTTTCACAAAATAGTTGTTATAAAAGACATTCTCTTTCAAAGTTGTAAGCAAAAATTTTTAAATAAATGAGTAAATAATTCCTACAAAATCATGAGGAAATAATGGCTCATTATATTACTGATCTTTTTTAAAAACAGATGTCATGTAGATCAGGCTTTAATCTCACTTGAGATCAGCCTTGAATTCCTGATCATTTTAACTCCTTAGTGCTAGGTTTACAGACATGAAAACAGGAAAAAAAGACAATGCTATACACAAAATATAAGAAATAACCACCAAGAACTTTGGTTTAGGAAAATAAAGAAAAAGTAAACCCATATAAAAACAACAAGCTATCAAGCAAACAGGCAAACCTGAAGTTAATATTCTATTCATAAGCATTTCAAAAGCCTAGAGCTGTACTTAAATTTCATGGTCCACATTAAGTAACTTTGGAAATTATCTCCTTTGTTTCTCCCACTTTCTTTTACTAAGAACACTTTATTATTCACTGAATGATCCAGAAGACTGCCCCTTATAGAAAGTGATCATACCGGGGGAAAAAATGGGGGAAAAAATCCACATGGTCGGACATTCACCTTTACAATTTTTAAAATAAATAAAATAAAAATTAGTCTATAACTCAAAAAAAATTTATTTCTCCTCCCTTTTCCACACCCCGTTTATTTTGAAATGGTATCTCATACTTCTTATGCTGGCTTTGAACTCTTAATCCTACTGCCTCAAGAGCTGGGATTACAGGTATGTGCCACCACACCCAGCAAAGCGTCTCTGACAAAATACAAAGGCATAAGACTCTGTCCTACTTGTAATTCTCAACTCTATACTTTAATTCTCAACTATATACCACGAGAATTCACCATCATGCACTTAACTTTCTCTCTAAGCCAAAACAACCACACTAACAACATACCTGGCTCTTTGCTGCATTTCCAATGGCTCGAGTTCTGGATCCCAAAGATATACAGGCCCTGAATAAGATGAGAACAAGAGTTCCTCTATTTATCTGGTATACTGTTTATGCGGTTTTATATGGTTTTCCTTATACTAAAGTAAACTTAAAATAATTAAAACAATTATTTTAAAAACAGGTAGTAGAAATAAAAATTTTACATTTTTTAAACTTTATAGTAACAAAATAGTGATCAGAATTTTAGAATTTAAAAAACTGTTCTAATAGTTGACAATATAGTATTGGTGCCAAAATTGTTTTTCAAATTCTACTGACCTGAGACCTATTAAAAAGTAATCATATTTAGTAAAGTAAGGCTGCTTGGATTTCCACTCTGGCTTAACTGCTAAATATCTTGTGGGAGTTATGTAAGCATCATTTGCTTCAGTTTTCCATATGGTGACAGTGATGACAACACCTGCTCATCAGGTTATATGAGAACCAGGAGAGTGAATGTAGGTGTTAAGAAATGCTGTCAAGCCGGGCGTTGGTGGCACATGCCTTTAATCCCAGCACTCGGGAGGCAGAGGCAGGTGGATCTCTGTGAGTTCGAGGCCAGCCTGTTCTCCAGAGCGAGTGCCAGGATAGGCTCCAAAGCTACACAGAGAAACCCTGTCTCGAAAACCAAAAAAAAAAAAAAAAAAAAAAAGAAGTGCTGTCAACACCTGGCACAATAAAATTAAAATGCTTGATATTTTAATCACTACATTTTACATGTCACATAAAAATAAAAATTAAGATTTTATCATGTTATTGAAGAAAATATTTCCATGATTTCAGTTTTAACTACAAGAAACTATTCAATCAACAAATGCTGTGCATACACTATCCACTATTTATCCTTGGATAATTTACAATTTGCTGAAAAAATTCAACAGAATACCTAAGATAATGAAAAAGAACAACCATTTCCACATCACAGGGCTTAGGGGAAGCAACTTCTAAATTAAGACTTGAAAGGAAATAAAAGCATTTAATTTGTAGCTGTCTGGTGGAAAGGACATTGCAGGCACACAGGTGCTGAAGTTAGATATGGTTTACCTCTAAAGGTTCATGTGCTAAAAGCTTAGTCCCAAATGTAATGACACTTGTGTAGAGCATAGGAGCCAGATTATGAGGCACCAAACTCAGAAAAATCAGTGTTCACTTTGCAGAAGTATGTCACATACAGAATGTCCCCTTTCTGACACTGCCAGAACACCAGCAATGTGCAGGATGTGTTCTCCAGCCACGAGAATCTGGAGCCAAGCAAGTCTCCTTAGAAGTTCCTAGTCTGACACTTTACCCTGTCAGTCCTATATAAACAGCATTCCTGATTCTCTCCAACATAAACATCTCATGGAATATAAAACCAATTTTACTTTTCTATAGTATATATTACCATCTAATACAACTGTTTTCTCCAGCTGTATCTCTAGGCAAAATGTGAAATCTGTAAGGGAACAAGGCACTGTGCTCATTACACTATTAAAATGGTATCCAATGCTCACACATTTTTGGTAAATTTTAAATTAAAGTAACAAAATTCTGTGCCTTAAAACTAGTCACATTTCAGGTTCCTTACACTCTCATGTAGCTAGTAGATATAAAAGGTATACAGAGAACCAATATAAGTAACATAAAGTTCTACTGCACTGGACAGGTGTACTGACTGGTAAACAGGAAGGGCACTTTCTGAATGATCCTCAGGGTAACTAGGAAGAATACAGAGTTGGCTAGTTTCATAGGAGTGATTGATTAAGATAGTATCGAGGTCAGACTGTATAGGGCCTCAACGACCCAATTACAAATTTGAAATGTCTGCATCCGTTAATGGAAATTAAGTTTCTAAGCAATGGAGAGAACAATGTATGGTGCTGTATAATACAAAACAAAGGTTCTATCTCAGTGTGACTTGGTAAGAGCTGACATCACACTGAGGCCCACTGCACTTTGAATTCAGCCACCTCTCTATATATCTGTCTGCTCCTCTAAACAATTTGCTACATAACCTTTAAAAAATAGTCCTAGTTTTTTCTTTCACCTTCCCAGACAAAGACCACAGGATTCTTGGCCTTCTACTGTCACTGTGTTGTTGCTGGATGAATAATGATACGAGATAGCCAGCAAGCTTCGATCTCTTCAATTCCTTGGTGAGTCTTTATGACCCTCTTCCTATGTTGCCAGTTTGGCTGTGAATTAAATTTTCAGCAGCTAAGCAATGTGTTTGTTCCAACTATAGTGCCAGGGTGTCCTGAAAGCAGTTTCTCAACCATGGCAATCCTGACAGGGCCAGATGCTTCTTCTGTTGGATGAATGGGGCTGTACTGCACTGTGACTGTTGAGCACGCTGACCTCTACCCACAAGATGCTAATAGTAGTACACTTTCACTCCTACTTTCAACTGTGACAACCACAAAAAATCTGTAGGTAAGTATAAAATGTTCCTATGAGGGCAAAATCACTTGCATCTAAGAACCCTGGCACAGATCTCAAGTTTCTGTACAACATAGTTCTTTAATGCTAAAGTAAGCTTGGGAAAACATTCTTTTCTTAGGACACTTTTCAGTGCTTACAAGTAAAGGGACTTGAGAATCTAGCTCTTCAGGGAATTTTACATCTGAATACTTTTAAACTATCTGGGGAAAATGTTAAGGTAGAGGATGAAGAGGGAGGAAATGTGCTCAGAATGAAATATTGTTGCTATAGGCTTTCAATCATGCTTAAAAAAACTTTAGGCATATATAATTTAATGACAACATAGAACTTCCAATCTTTCATTATGGTCAAAGGATTAAATATTTTAACAAATGAAAAAGTAATGTAAGTTCCCATAAGCTTATTAAATATAATTTAAAGATTAAATTAGTTTATAATGTGAGACCATTAACAAATCACACAAATACTGAAGAAGCTGAACAGGTATTAGGCATGGCAATGCCTGCCTTTCATCTCAGTGCTCAGGAGGTTGAGGGAGGAGGATCAAGCCCAAGATCAGTTTGGGCTACTTGCCCAAAATCTTGTCTCAAAAAACAAAAATGGAAACTGATCAGTGATTGTATATACATATTATTAGGCTGATGATGGTTTTAATTAAAAATTCACCCAGCTGTCAGGTAGTGGTGGTTTAGGCCTTTAATCCCAGCACTTGGGAGGCAGAGGCAGGCGGATCTCTGTGAGTTCAAGGCCAGCATGGCCTACAGAGCTAGTTCCAGGATAGCCAGAGATACACAGAGAAACCCTGTCTCAAAAAACAAAAACAAAAATCCCCCAAACAAACAAACAAAAAAACAGCCTCCCCAAAATTCACCCAGTAAAAATGCAAATACAAATGTACAATAGTTTTTAAGGTTCTTTAAAAATATCTGGCTAGAAAACCTGTAAACTACCATCTGCAACATACTTTCTTAAATGAAATCTTACCATATCTCAGTGATGATCATTAATTTTTATAATGATCACAAACTGAAAAGACTACCAATGGCATGTGAAACATCATAAATTCATTATACTTATTTAATGTCAAATTCCTCACCTATAAAATCAAGGCAATGACTGGAGTTGTTTAGTCTTGCATTATTAATACTTGAAGATTTTTTAAAACAGTCTTATGTTTGGCTATGTTTTAATTTGTACTATCAACCCATATAACCCCCAAACAAATTTAATTTAAAAAACAGGACAGCAAATGTAGTCATTGAATTTTTGTCAGAAGCAAAATAATCATAGTAGCTTATCATCCACTAAATGTGAATTTTCAAAAATATCCAACAACAACAACAACAAAAACACCAACCCAAACATACAAAGTAAAAGGAAACAAAAAGGTAGTTATTGTAACATTATTTGCAAAAATGAAATATACACATAAAGGTAAGACATGGAATGGAATTAGTGAAATGATCATACAAACACTAAAACTAATGGTATAGAAATACTGTACATAAAAGTTAGTAAATAGAACATCAAGTCTATTTTCCCCTTCCAATCTTAAAAACAAATAGAAACCATCTGGAAATTTTATTTTTGGATAGAATTACAATTTTTAATTTTATCATTTAGGTACCAATATTTCTAAGTTTAACAAAATTTTTCTAATAAAATACATAATGAATGAATAAATCATGAGTAAATTATTGGCCCTGGGAATACGATGATTACCTGATTTATGTCCAACATTTGAGCATATAAATATCTAGAATTTCAATAGAGAGGTGATGTGTCAATCTAGAAAGAAAAGGAGACCTAAAGCTAGTCTAAACTATATTTGTAAACAACGCATTCTGCATTCACAAATGCTATTCTTAAACATACTGCTATATTCTTACACTACTCCTAGAACTGTAGCAACTTCAGCATTTAAAGATGATTTAACTTGATCTTGGCTAACAGTTTAATTTAAAATTAAGTTTGGATCATTCACAAGGATCGAATAAATGACCTCTCCATAAAAATACACGAACAAAATTTTCCTCATAAAATTACAGGCTACCTGGAGCCTACAAGAAGAGTTTTTCACATGCAAGTATCAGCTGTGTTCTTTGCCAATAAACTTCCCACATGTTTCCATGACATAATGTTACTAAGTCTTTCATCAAGAGTTCATAATGGAAACACTCCACAATCCTGTTTATACAGGATAGTCGCCTCTGACTCACCAATAATTCACTCTATAGAAATACTCTTTAGGTAGAAATTTCCACAAACTGACAGTATTGACAATATACTCGGTCAAGATTCCCACTGCCGAGTCTCTCCTAGCGAATGCACCATTAACCTAATCCCTTCGGAAACTGGTAAGATGGTTTCGAATTCTCAAGGACAACATTTCCTTTCTTCTATAAATAGACTGATTGATAAATAAAACAAATGCTTCTAGGTTTAGAAAAACTACCATTCATTCCGTGAAGTGTACCTTACCAGGGGTCACTTTTCTGAGAAAGCTATCGCTCAGGGAGATGGGGGAGGGAGGGCAGAACGCAGAGCTCTAGTCTAGCTAGTGCAGGATAATCCCAGGTCATGGCCACAGGCCACCGGAGACCTTTCTCTGCGTCTGGGACGCCTGGGTGGCCCTGCACTGGCACCTTCCTGCAGCCTAACGAGGGGGCTCTGGTGGGTCAAGGGCGTCTGCGGCCAGCAGGGGCGATGCGAGGCACCAGCTCCTGTCGCCCTCGGACCCGACTGTAGACGCTGCACCTGTCGCGAAGGGCGTCCCGGGCCCCACCCGAGGAAAGGGGGCGTGCGGCACTTACGGCGTGCACCTGTCGCTGTACTCGTTGGCGATGGTCTCGATGCCGCCGCTCCTCGCCACCGCGATGTAGCAGTTGAGGAAGCCGAGGTCAATGCCCACCACCGACATCCCGCCTCCTCGTCGGGCTGCGGGGACCGCGTCCCGCTGCGGGCCGCCTCTGTGGGCACTGCGACTCCTGAGAGAAGCAAAGGAGAGGACCCACTCTCCGTCAGAAAATCTAGGGCAGGGCGTCGGAACTGCGGAGGTGGAGCCGCCCGCCCGCCTGCGCCGCGCCGCCTCCGCCCGTCCCGCCGCCTCGTCGCCACTGCGGTTCGCCGCCCCCAACCGGCAGTTACTGCGGTCTGCGCCTGCGCGCTCGGCCCCGGGAGGCGCGAGCCACCGGTCGGCTGAGGCTCGGCGGCCTCGCCCTCGGCCGCTCCCGTCAGCGCTCGGCAACGGCTCGCTGCGCCGCGGCGGGTTCGAGAAAGCTGGAAAGGGGAGACCGCGGAGCCGCGGGGTGGGGCGGGGCGCCGGTCGCGACACGTGAAGCGAGGCCAAGCAGTCTCCGGGCAACGGCGGGGTAGCAGCGACCAGAGGAAGCTCTCCTGAGCGTCTCTCCCTCAGCACCGCTCCCCGCCTCGCCTTGTCTTGGCCCCGCTCTCCTCCCCACCACTCGCCCCGCCCGCATCTTTTCCCACGGTCCCAGTCCCCGAGAGCTGCGGCCTGGTCGCTCACCCGCCGACCTCGTCGCCCCGAGGGGCCCATGTGAGGCTCGCGCTGAGGCGGCTCCCGCAGCCGCTCTGTGAGGTTGAGCCCATTGTGCGGTGCCAGGGCAGCATCCGCCTCAGAGCCACCGCGCTGCGCCCCGTCCCATGAAAACTGGTTTTGTAGGCCCTGACCTGCTGCCCAGTGAGCTTCAGAAAAGAAGCCTACCGTGGCTGCGTGTTGCCTGTGTTCACTTGAACAAGTTTTACACTCACGAAGGCTGGCGGCCCTGCTCCTTTCCATGCACATCCCGGTGCGAACTCCGCTCTTTCTCATCCGGCCCCTCCTTTGTCCCCACTTCCTTAGGGTCCAGTTCTTCATGTATCTGCTGACCCGTATCCGGTTCCTCGTGTAAGCCCTGGTCCACCTTGTCCAAGTTTTTGTGTGCTTCCTGTTCTATCCTGGAACTAGGCACGGAGGTTTTATCCGCATGTTGAGTACCCTTGTCTGTATTTATGTCCCTTAAGGTATTCAGACCTTTCACTATCAGCACCGCTGTCACTGCAGCAGCAGCAAGTGTGGCAATAGCTCCAGCTGTTGTTGCTATAATGAATGCGAAATACATTTCAGGAACGACACCAAGTCAACTGGGAGGTCACTATTGCCTCAACTCTAGTGTCTCTAAAGAACCTTTCTTGTCCATAGTTTGCAGAAGGCATGTTCTGTCTGGTTCAACACCTCCCTGGGAGACTACCAGACTTGGCTTCCCAGCAGGCTGTGCGCGCACAGAGCAGGGATTGGATGCTTTTGGCTCTTCAGAACTCTGGGTCTCAGTGGCTTCCACTAGTTGCCTCATTCAGCTATTATCCTGAGGGATAATGATCTACCACTGGCTAGATTTTCCTGAAACCTTGAAACTCTCCTAGGACCACAAATTTCATTTCATTTATCTATGTCTTTGGAACCTCAGGTGTGTTTTCTAGTAAAAAAACAAAAACAAAACAAAAAACCTTAACATCTTAAAAAGAAATCATTAATGTCAGGAACAAAGATTTCTCATTCTATACAGCTAACAGGAGGAAATGAGTACTTAGAAGTTAAAACAGGACAAGTTTTTAGGCGTTATATGAATTTAGGTTGTAATCCTAGGCATACATAACTTTTACCACCTATAGGATTTTTGGCAATTACTTTCCAAGTTGTGGGTTTGGTTTCTCTTAAAATGATATTACTCACTGGACTATTTTTCAGACTAAATGTAAACACAGCATTAGTGCCTGGCACCAAAAGGTCAATGTAATTATGCAGAAGTGCTATTGAAATAGGATAATGCTAATTTGTATTGATCCTGTATCCAGGAATCTTGCTGTACTGTATTATAGATTCTGGTGTTTTTAGTTTCTTGGAATTCTCAGTTTCAAACTATATAACCTAGGAAATAACTTCATTTTGTCCTTTTATTATTATTTCTTTAAGTTTTACAATAAAATGTAGAATATAAGGAATAGTGAGCATACTTGTCTCTAACAGAAAATATTGTTTATAATAAATTCCAAAATTAACATTCCTAGTTTGCTATGATTTTTTTCTTCTCTTGGATGCTGAAACTTAGCAAATGCTGGTCAACACTGAATAAAATGGTACCTCATTCCCAATTATGTTACTCGGTGAAAATTATTAACAGACTCTTTAACATCATGCCATTCCTGAGCTAAATCAAATATCCAAAGATGATTTTGACTGTTCTCAGATATACCACGTTTGATTATGTAGAACATTTGCATCTATATTCACAATTGAAACTGACCATGCTTCCTTTACTTTTCTTAATCAAGATAAGACTAGCTTTCTTAAGTTTTTTTTTATTAATTTATGTGACAAGACACAAGAACCAAGGCAACTTATAGAGGGGTTTGAGACTTACATTTCAGAGCATTAGTGTCCATGATTGTCATGATGAGAACATGGCAGCAGGCAGGCATGGTGCTGAAACAAGCAGTAGCTTAAAGGATACATCTTGATCCACAAGAGGAAGGCCCAGAAAGCTAACTGGAAATGGTACAGGATTTTGAAACTTCAAAGCCCTCCTTCAGTGACATATCTCCTTCAACAAGGCCCCTAATCCTATCAAATAGTTCCAACAGCCGGGGACCAAGCATTCAAATACGTGAATCTATGGTGCCAGTCTCATTCAAACTACAATACTAGCTTTGTAGAATTAGAAGGCGATTCCTCTTTTCTCTGACAAGACTTATGACCACTGGTTACCACATTATTTTAGTGGCTATAATTTATTCACGGTTTTTACTATTTTGAATCAACGGCCATAGTTTTATTGAAAATTACTATTTTAATTACACCTTTAAAGTTGTTGGCACATGATTTATTCAAGTTAAATCTCTTTAGTGCTTTTGTCTTCTTCCGTTCTTAATATTGCCTATGTATTTTTTCTTGTTCTTATGACTACTATTTAAAAGAATTGGCTTTTGGATTTCTTTACTTCATCATTATGTCTTTGGTTTTTGTTTTTTTTCATTTTATCTGCTTGTTACTGTTTCCATTTCCCTCCCCAACTGGGGATTGAAACCAAGATCGCACACATGCTCAGCAAGCATTCTACAACTGAGCAATATCCCCAGCCTGGTCTAGTTTTCCCTTTTTTTAATCCGAAGAGTTAAATATCGGCTTCATTAAGGAGCTGGTTGATCTCATGCCAACTTGACACAGCAAGAGTCATTTGGAAAAAGGATATCTCAATTAAGAAAATTCTCCCACCAGATTGGCCTGTGGTACATTTTCTTAGTGATTGATATGAGACAACCTAGCCCATTGTGTATGGTGACACCCTTGGCAGGTGACCCTGGGGAGTAAGAGTGGCATGATAAGCAGGCCTTGAAGAGCATAACATTAAGTAGCATGCCTCCTTGGCCTCTTCATTAGCTCCTGACTCCAGGTTCCTTCCCTGCCTCCCTTTCACAACAGACTGAAATATAAAGTGTAAGCAAAATAAACCCTTTCCTCCCCAAGTTGCTTTTGGTCATGGTGTCTTATCACAGCAATAAACAATATTACAGCAATAAGACAATATTCAAAGTTTTAGAATTCATACATATGAAGACGTAATAAAGTTCGTTTCAGATATTATTTTATCTAAAATCTTATCCAAATTATCAAAAGCTGAGACAGAAGAGTGAGAAATGAACATTAAAAACACAACCTTTATTACTAGTAACATTAATAAATGACTGATATACTTGTGGATTTGTGATTATTGAACCCCAGATATTAAGTAAATTTACCTAAGCATAGTGTAACTAAAGTCACATTTGAGACTCCTCCTAAAAACTTGTATTAAGAAGGAAGAGAGTGGAATGTATGCAGACTCAGAAGAGAAGTAAAAAGGGGGCCAAATTATCCCCAAATTCACAAAAGTTGGCATTTTCCTTTCAAAGCCAGTAAGCACTTATCTAGGTTTATTTGTTTATATCACCACTTCTTGCATATTATTTCTGGGTTCAGGTTTGTAAATCTTTCAGCAAAAGTCTCTGAATGATGAAGCATTTAAAAATATTATCTCAAAATAACTAGCCATAATTTAGCTGAATATAGTTTTTAGGGCGTGCTAATGATTGGACCCAGGAACCCATGCACACTGAGCACATACTTTACCACTGAGTTATATTCCCAGCCCCTGGAACTAATCGGCAGTATCTCCCTCTCTTCAGAGATCCATTATGAATGAGTTTAAATATTAATCCTTTTAAAGTTTTGAGCTGGTCTGTTTTCCTATTTTGGTATTTCATAATTATGAGTCTGTGTATTTTACCTATTCAGTGAGTGTTTTGTTAACCTTTACTGTTTTTTTTTCAGTTTTAATTTTTTTATTTAAAATAACGGGGTTAGGGGGGAGAGAGCACTGGAATAATGGCTCAGAAGTCAAGAGTGATTGCTGTTCTTCCAGAGGACCTAGGTTGGGTTCACAGCACCAGCTATCAATTTGCTCATAACCAATTGTAATTCTAGTTCCCGAGTACCTGTGCACATTGTAGTGCACATTAACTCATGTAGGTACACACACATTCAGATAAAATAACCTTTAAAAAGAATGGGTTTTATCATGACATTTTCATACACAAGTAACATTGTACTTTGTGTAAATCCACTCTTCATGATGGTTGAGATTCTTAAAAAGTATAAACCATTATTCCTTTCACTGTTGCCTCTCACTCTTTCCTTCCTATTTCTTTTGGATTTATTAGAATCCATGCAGTTTCTCCATTCAATCTTCAGCAATTCTTAGAGCATCTCTTCACACCTGATCTTAATTTCAATTTACCACCTTCAGATATTCTTTTACAGACCTGCTTGCATCTTAATACTGCCTTTCTTAAAATTATAATTAATAATTTTAATATAAATATAAGGAGTCTATTAGAAAAATAAAACCATTCCATGATAAAAACCGATTAAAGGAATTTATGATCACTGAGCCAGCTCTGCACAATGACACTAGGAGAAATACTTAAATCATGACAGTCTTTCAAAAGAGGTCATAGAAAACACCAGAAAATTATGAAAATGACAGGAATGTCAGCAATAACTGAATATTAATGATTTCTATTCACCCAATAAAAAGACAGAAAGTAGCTGACTGGGTCAGAAAATAGGATCTATCTTTTTGCTGCATCCAAGAAGTGCAACTTACCATCAACTATATAGATGAATGGATAGAAAACGGTATTACAAGCATGCACAACTAAGAAACAAGTGGGTATATCGAACATCTGACCGACTAAGCAAAAGCTTGTCAGAGGGGATAAAGCCTCTTCATATTCATGAAACTAATAATATACCAAGAGGATATTATGATTTGAAACATGCATGCAGCAAATAAAGGTGCACCCAATTTCATTTTTAAAAATGTACTCCAACATAGTGATACTGGGTTACTTCAATATTTCAATCTCATCAAAAACAGGTCATCTGAAAAACTAAACAGAGAAACACTGGACCTAGAAGACATCTACAAAACATGGCACCCCAAATTTCAGAATACACATCATATCATCAGCCCATTGAAGTGTCTCCAAAATTGGTCAAATATTTCGGACATGAATCAAGTCTCAACAAATACAGAAAACAAATAACATCCTGCATTCTATCTGATGCAATGGATTAACAGTTAGATGCCAACAGCAAGAGAAATTGGAGAGCACACATACAAACTCATTCAGACTACATATACAATTGAATGATGGGTCACTAGTGAAATAAAAAAATTTAAATCCTAGAAATGAATGAAAATTAAAACAAAATAAACCAAAGTGTATGAGGCATGATGAAGTCAGTCCTAACAGGAAAATTTATAGTGCTGAGTTGCTACACCAAGAAATCTGAGAAATCCAAAAAGAACAGTAATGAGCCTGGAGGCCCTAGAAAAACAAAGGCAAACAATACTTCAAAAGAGCAGATGAAGCAATATTTCAAAATTAGAGGTAAAATTAATGAAATAGAAACAAAAACAAGAATCAGTGAAACAAGGAGTTGGTTCTTTGAAAGATTAACCAGACTGGCAAACCTTCAGCCAATTAACTGAGGGAATAAGAAAAGGAGAGAGAAAAAGGGAAAGAGGAAGGGAGGGAGGGGGACATGAGAGAGATAGGAAAAGAAAGAGTGAGCATGCAAACCCAAATCAATGGAATACAATTAGGGACAGAGATATATAAGCCTTTGCTCCTATGCCATCTGATTTTGAGGCCAAAAAATCCACACTAGAAAGAAGACAGCATCTTCAACAAATGACACTTCTTAAACTGGATACCTGTAAGTAGAAGAATCAAAATAGATCCTTTTCTCTCACCCTGGGGAAAAAAACCCTCCAAAATGGAATATTATGCTGTAAAGAAGAAAAAATAAAATTGTGAAATTTGCAGGTAAATGGATGGAGCTAGAAATAACCAGTGCGGTACCTAGATCTAGAATAACAAATATGATGTCTAATATAAGTGAGATGTCACTTATATTGGATGCTAGATTTGAACTTCAAATATGTGTATCTGAATTGGAGTACCCATAAAAGGTGGGAAAACTAGTAAGGGGCAATGGCAGGGTGGATTTAAAAGGGGACAGAGAACACACATGGTTATGAATGGGGAAAAATATGGAACAGGAAGGGTTAAATGGGATGGGGAATGAGAGGGCAGGGGAGTAATCATAGTAAGGATTAAAGGATTACTAATATTAAAGGTCTTTGAAAATTCCATATGGAAGCTTACTACCATAGAAGCGTCCTAAAGAAAAAAAGCTCGAGCATGCATGTATACATACATACATACATACATACACACACACACACACACACACACACACACACACACACACACACACACACACACGAGAGACAGAGAGAGAGAGAGAGAGAGAGAGAGAGAGAGAGAGAGAGAGAGAGAGAGAGAGAGGAGAGAGAGAGTTTAAATGGAGTAACTCTGTAATAAGGAGCAATGCCTCCCCCCAGACACCACAGGCTAGTAAACAGACACCCAGTGCTAGGTATGGATTACCTCTTTTCAACCTTTTTGGGTGGTCAGTGGGGTTCCAGAGATTCCCCAAACCTACAGGCTATTGCACAGTTCCTGGTTACTTTATAGAACTTGAGGGTAAGACCCTATTGCTGATGACAACACATACTTGAATCACAAGACATGTAGAAATCAAACCATTATTAACTTGGAATCTTAATCCTTATTGGCTAGCTTTCATACTGCTGGAAGGTGCTATGCATGCTATCCAGGAAGAAATATAATCAACAAACTTGCCATGCTATGAACTCTGTAAGCTACAGTAAAAACTGGCCCAACAAGATATGCCCATTGGTGCAAGAGTGGTGAGAATGATTGGATTTAAAGACCGATTCATAAGACAGAACTCTTGCCTGATACCTTTACTTGGGCCAAAGCCCTATTGCTGGTTAGGTCACAGGTCCTGGTGAGAGAACCTAATACTATTATTTAGCTAAATGAAAATAATGATAAACTGACCCTCGGTTCTTTATCTAGACCTACATATTTGTGTGTCTCTCAAGTCTCTTCAGAGAAGCTTCTTTTTACAGTAGAAAGCAATTAATACAGAGAACTACAAGTAGTCAATGTGTAAAAGACTAGCCCCCAACTCTAAATGAGACATCAATCAATAATACACCCTAGCAGTTCAGGGATCATGGTGGAAGAGGGGATAGAAAAAACTGCATGAGCAAGAGGTAGATGTTTGCAGTGAAATGGTATTTGCCAGAAAGAACTAACAGTGGCTGTGACTATATACACAAGACCTGCACAAGATCAAATCAGCTAGAATCTCAGCATGGATGGGGAAGAGGCTCTTCAAGTCTCACCACGTGCTAAGGAGCTATTGGGAAGTGATGGCTGCTTGGAGGAGGGAGAATCAGTTTCTTCACAGATGTAGTTGCCTGAGAGGCTATCCATGCTCCAGTAGATTGTTCTATACCCATGCTCACTAAATGGACTCAGGGGGTTTAAAACGCTGGTACTAGAAGTTGGTTGGTAAGGAATAGTGCTGATGAGAATAGGGGAGAAAGTGAAGGGGAGTGCATTTGATCAAAATATATTTTTTTCATGTATGAAATTCTCAAACAGTAAAATGAAAAGAATGAGGCCCCTTTTGGTAGAAAAAGATATTATGTCTCCCAGAGTACTATTTTATAGAACTAACTGAAATATAATAATGTCCACATACTAAACAGAGGTTCAATAACACTTGAATAAATTGCATTTTGCTAAGTCTTATTGAAACACACATGAACAGAAATTATATTTCTTATTTTTAAACTCACTGTTCAATTTCAGTCAGTATGTTGACTCAAATAATCCATGAAAAATGTTGCTCTAACTTCTCCTATGTGTTTTAGGAAAAAAAAATGTAAAGGAACTTACTAAACATGACAAAGAAATTCAGCACTAGTAATGAAGTATCCATTTAAGCATACTTTTGCTGTGCTTTGCCAACAGTAGTCTCAATATCAAGATATTTCCTTATGAAATCTATGTTATTTTGTTCATTGCAACTGATTTCTGATAACAGTTTAGTATTATACAGAGTTCAGCTCAGTCTAGGATGCTAAGCATCTTAGTGGGCTTGTTCTTTACCTGTGCTAGAGATGGGGGCTAGTCTTTTACACATTGACTACTTGTATTAATTGCTTTCTACTGTAAAAACTTGCCTTAAGTGTGGCTCTATAAATAGTAATAACTTAGCTCATCTTTAGGTGGGAAACTATTCCAAATATGATTGTTTTACTTATTTCTTTGATCTGAAAGAGTATTTTCCCTTCTTGTTTCGGTGTTACACTGACCACTACAAGAAACCACACTAAAAGCTCCTTAGAAAAATTTCCCTAGAGATTTTTTTCTTTGAGCAACATCACCAATATATTTTAAATTACTGTCATTAAAATATATTTGGCCCAAGCACCCGGAAAATTTTCTACTTCATTATACCAACTTGTAGCCTCACAAAATTTTTTATAGCTTATCTCCACTAGCTTAAGGTTCTTTTACCCATCAAATGTTAAAACCTTGGGTATTTCAAATGTACTTTTTTATTTCACATCTCTGAAAAAATGAACATCTCCTACAAAACCTTGGAAATAGCACTTACCACTTCTCCTTAGAGAACTATTTTTTCTGAGAAAGGGTCTCTCTGTGATGCTTTGAACTTTAGATTTTCTTGCCTCGGTCTCCTGAGGCTAGGATTATGGGCATACTCCACCATGCCCAGCTTGAGGAACATCCTTTTGTTGGATAGCTGTAAACTAGCTCCACTTCAACAAAAATGTTGCTATAACTGTGCAGAGGTGGCACAAGCCTTTAATCCCAGTACTCAGGGAGGCAGAGGCAGGCAGATCTCTGTAAGTTAGAGGCCAGCCCAGTCTACAGAGTGAATTCCAGGACAGCTAGAGATATACAAAGAAACCTTTGTCTCGTAAAAACCAACCAACCAACCAAAAAGTTACTAGAGTGTGCTTATGGGTAAAGTGTGTGTGTGTGTGTGTGTGTGTGTGTGTGTGTGTGTGTGTGTGTGTGAGAAAAGGCTCATCACAATAGTTTTGAACTTGCTTTATTATCAGTACAGAATGCAAAATCTAATATTTAAGGGAGATTTTTTGTTCCAAGATATACTCACACTATCAAGACTAAACTAGCAAGTAACCCATTCTATACTTTTCAAATAGTTTGATAGTATCATTAAGTCATCAACTTTGTGATGATACAATTTGTGCTTATCAAAAGTATGGTACTATAAGTGCTAACACAGTCATGCTTAAGTTGCATTAACAGTTGCTGCAGAAGAACTGCTGCTGATTTATTTGAGAGATACTGATGACAGCCCTTGATAAATATTTAGGAACTATTTGTCATTCTATACAATTTCTGAAAGATGGGATTACAGCTATCCTAAGCAAACAGAAATTTAAAGATACTTTCATTTCTTAGATTCCACATTATATAGTGTTCATCACAAGCATTAAGAATTTTTTTAACAGAAGTAACATACACTACTTATAATAAAATGCCTCACTAAATGATTCTGGGTCTAAGTGGGAAGAAAACCCATTTTGTTCTGACCTTTAATACTAAAATCTTGAAAAAGTCTTTTCTTTATTGCAAAATAAACACTGTAAGAGACACTGACAGTAGTAACACACTAGCAAAATATATACAAATGGCAGCTATGTAATTTTTCATGTTTTTTTTACATTAGAAACATGCATTTCTCAATTTAATCTCCTGATGAACCTCCAATATCAATATTGAGGAATTCTTTGATTTTATCATATAACACCAACACCAAAGCACCACCTGTACCACGAAGGATGTTGGAGAAGGCACCACGGAAGAATGCACCAGATCCTTCATGATGGTATATTTTCATAAAGCAGTCTAGGGTTCCTTTATATTGTCGGTCAGATTCGCCACTCTATGTTAAAAAGATAAATACTTTTCTATTAGTTTATTATCTTTTAGGACATCAGCACTATGGATAAAATTCATGCTGTGTTGAGTTAATGAGAATATTCGTAATACTATACTGAGAAAGGGAAGAATGTTCATACTTTTCAGAAACATTTGAAAACTGACCATACACTAGGTTTGCCAAACATTAAAGGATGACATCACATACATCATGATTTAATCTCATCACATTTCAATTAACTGAAAAAAGTAGGTCAAAATAAACACTAGAAAAATATGTTTGCAATTAGGAAAATGTTTGCAATTTTTAAAATGGAAATGACCCTAGATTCTTTAAATCTGTAGATGCAGTATAAATGATAAGTTTATAAGGGGCTAGAAAGATTAATGGGATTTAAAAGTTTTAGAACAAGTAAGCAAGCACAAGTCATCAGGAAGTAGAAAACAAGCACAGCAGAGCATATGACGGGAGAGGTGGCTTAGAGCTTACTCAAGTGTGAGGACCTGACTCCAATCTCCAGAACCCTCTTAAAGCTTGAAGCCCTAGGGCTCCTATGGTCAGACAGGGGCAGAGACTGGAAACTCCTGGAAGCTCAAGGGACAGCTAACCTGCTACTGGCAGGTAAACAAGAGACCCAGGTCTCAAGCAAGGTGGAAAGTGAGGCCTGACACCTAAGGTTGTCCTATGACTTTTACATGTATGCCTGCACTCACACAGATGAACACACGAGTATGCATAAACACAAACACACAAAGATTGTTTTTAAATCAAAAGATAATGAAAACAATAATATGAGAAGTTAAATCAGTTCTTTGAAATATTTTGGAGGAAATTTTTGTAAGTAATGTTTTAGAAAAAGAATGGTCTCCAAATTATTAGAAATGTCTAGAACAACATGAATGAAGATGATCAGAGATGTAAAAGAATAACATATAACAAACTTCATGATAATTATTTTTAAAACTCAGAAAAGTAAACCTACCAAAACATAATCTACAATTTTCAGGAAAATAAATCCTACAACTATAGAATTACTGTCTCAGAGATGCACATGTCAAAGTCGCTGTCACAATGAGATTTTGCTTTAAGGAAGTTGAATCACCTAAGCAGTGTGCATTCCTTTGCTATGCATTCCTAGGCCCTTTGCCATTTCTTTTTAATCATTAACAGTGTGTCTTCACTCATACAGTGCTATGAGTTTAGATGCAGGTTCTATTTTTATACCAGAACTTAGTACAGACTAAGCAGCCAAATGTTTACTGAAGAAATGAATGTAACATGTAAGAAGTGGAATACATAAAATTTAGGCATTTATATTTAGAACATAGGTTATTATAAATACTTTCTCAGCCTGGAGTTAAAAGTTAATAAAGTTTTTATCAAAATATACCTCAACAGGAAATTATTATGCTATGGCCTATAACTGAGTTTACCTGAGGTAATATTTCAGTTCAAATAGATATCTGGAAGCTAGAGATATTGCTCAATAGTTAGAATGCTTGCTGAACTTTCAAAGAACCCAAATTTGATTCTCAGAACTCATATGGTTGCTCACAAACACCTGTAAATACAGTTCCTGGGGATCCAAAGTCGCCTTTTCTGGCCTCCTTGGTCACTAAGCACACAGCTGGTGCACAGACACACACAAAGGCAAAACACCCATGCACATCAAATAGTAATTATTCCAAAAAAACTTAAAAGATGGATATTCATCTAATCTCTATCAGTCCTCTCACTCCCATAAGTAGAAGGAGTAGAAGGCAGTTTTGTTCTCACAGCAGAAAGGAAGAAGCTTTGCTGGCTGCTGGCTCTTTTTACAGCATGAAACAATACAAGCTGGAGTATACAAAGTAGACAAATGAACTTTGCCTTTCAGCTAAAACATCTCTGAAATCCAAACACATCACATCTGCATGTAAGACACCGATTCATTTAAGCTTACAAATCCATTACCTGCATCATCATACGTCTTCTAACTGTGTCAAAGGGATAGGAGAGTATTCCAGAGCAGGTAGTCACAATTTGAGCAATGATAAAAGAGATAAGAAACGGGGTTTCCTTTGGTTTTGGCAATAAGCCCTAGGAGAAAACATATAATTAATAATATAGTTTTCCAAAGTATCTTAAATTCTTAATTCAAAGGATATTTTTATAAATATATGAAAAATGATGAAATAATGTTTAAAGTGCAATAAAAAAACATCTGGGGCTGAGTAAAAAGTAGCTCAGTGGTAAAGTGCCTGCCTAGCATGTAGAAGGCCCTGCATTCAAATATCCAGAACCACAGTTGAAATCAAGTCTAGCTGGAGTTCATAACAGCATATAGGTAAGAAAAGGTACAAAGTCCACACATGGTGATGCTTTAGATTTATGGAACAAAACATATTTTCTATTATAATCAGACTCATTATTAATGGCACCTAAACAAAATGTCAGCATCCACCAACCAACAATGGTCTTTCATGTATAGCTGAAAAGTGAAAAGATGCCTGATGATATCTGAAGAGCAACTTTAAAGCTCCATGCTGGTGAAGAAGCATTCCTAACTGCCACTACTGCAGGAGATAACAGAAAGGCACATGAAGAATGCACAGGACATCTTCTGTAATTATGTAATGCATTTGAGATGCAATTTCCAATAATGTAAAAGCTTTAAAAATATGCTAAACTAAAAGTAACCTTTTCAGACCACAATAATGTTACTTAACTACATTCATACTATCAAGAGAGTAAGAGGAGTAACATGTAAGTCTAGTATAAAATTCCTCTCAACTTTTAATAAAAAACATTAATAATATTTTAATAGATTCCTTTTGGAAACATGCTACAGTGATTAAGAGCAAAGATGTTTTGTTTATGATTTAATAAATATCTTCCATAACAATTCTTAGGTTATATATTTTCAAAATAAGCATCTTAAACTTACAAAATAACATGAAGTGTAGAGTACTTAATGTTTTCTAGAACTAAGTAACAGCTCAAAAATGGCAGCCATTATTATAATCTCTTCTTACTGCATTATGGAAGTGCTATTAAAGTCTGAACTAAAAAGGCAAACTGCAAAGCAACCTGGAAAAAAAAAATCATGGCTTTTAACAATGGCCAGTGGCTGAATCAAGCCACATTTAATTAGCCCTTCCTTTGTTCCCACAATGACTATCTACATAAGAAAGGTGATAATAAAAATAATGTAACTGGCAAAAAAGTTAGAACATGTTTTGTTTTGTTTTTTTTTTGTTTTTAATCTGCTGAAGACACAGAGGCCCATGCAGAATACTTTCCATGGTATCCTGTTTATGATACAAAAATCTTAAAAATCTTAAAAGCATGCTCTCTTTGGCAGCACATATACTAAAAAGCTTCATTGTTGACAAAATGTTCTTATAAATTCAGTCAAAAAAGTTATAATTTAACTGAATTATATTCATATAATTGTCATGGATTAAGTGATTAAATGAAATTTATTCTCTATTTTATCATTCATTTTGATTTATGTAATTAAAGTATTTGTTAATTAGAATACACTAATTAGGATAAAAATAAGCCATGTTTAAAGTCACCAAATTACCTTAACGGTATCATAAGCTCCAAAATAAGAGGCTCGGTAAACAATGATACCCTGAACGGAGACACCAAACCCTTGGTATAGGCCAATAATTCCATCTGACTTTGCTATTTTCATAATGCAGTCACCTAAACCCCTGAATTGCCGTTGCTCAGGACCTAAAATAAAGCAATGAAAACTATAAGTAACATTTATATCAAATGGCTTAAAGTAATTAAACATTTTAAAGATTCAAATGATCTGAAACTTTTACCCAGAAAATTTCTAACTAAAGGACAAATAATCTTCCCATTCATTCAAGGTTTCAATTTTAAAGTGATTAACTGGAATTATTAATCTCTTATAAAAGCAAGCAATTTGACTTGAAATATGTCATCAAAATTATGAGGAATTATGAGATACTATCTAGAAAGAAACAAAGGAAATCTCCAGGGTCAGAGTTTTAATCTCAACAGAGAAGAACCACAACAAAAAAATAAGGCTTACAGAAGGATCTAGGAGAAAAAAAGTTATAGGCAAGCCTTGGGCTTACTTTTTGTTAAATGCCCATTGCCAATTTCTCTTTTAAAAAGAAAGAAAAAAGTAGATACTCTAAGCCTGATAACTATGTATTTGGTTCCAAAGAAATTCTGTAGATCAGGAACTGGAAAGATGGCTTAGCAGTTAAATTGTGTTTGCAGCTCTTACAGAGGACATAAGCTCAGTTCCTAGCACTTGTGCTAGATGGCTGACAAGTGCCTGCAATTTCAGTTCCAGGGATTGAACATCCTCTTCTTGCCTTTACCAGCACCTGTATACACCTGATGTTCACTCACACAGAAACATAAATATAAATAAAAATAGGTCTAAAAAACTGTTATATTTGATGACAATGTTGATACATAGATGGTTAAAAGCACAAAAGAATAGCTAATACTTATAAAAACTGTACCTTTTCCAATATCAACACCTAATCGGGTTCTGGCAAAATCTAGTGGATACACCACACACAAGGATGTTGCTCCAGCAGCCCCTCCAGAAGCCAGGTTTGCTAGAAACCACCTCACGAACTAAAACACACAAATTTTAAAAGTATTAGTCTATAGAATATGACTGTTCAAAATAGATGACCTACTTTTCATAAAGGTTAAAAAGCAACCTGACATGCAGGGCATTGGTGGTGCACGCCTTTAGTCCCAGCACTCAGGAGGCAGAGACAGGTGGATTTCTGTGAGTTCAAGACCAGCCTGGTCTACAATAGCTAGTTCCAAGACAGCCTCCAAAGTCACAGAGAAACCCTGTCTGGAAAAACAAACAAACAAACAAAAAAACAAAAAGCAACCTGACAGCTGTTTCTTTATGCTTATGAGAAGCTGTAATTATGAGATATGAATTACATTTAATATTTATTCTGGGGAATAATGCTTTGAGACTAATGATCCCTTAGTTACTTAAGCTAGAGATTTCAGAAAAATTGAAGTTAATATAGTTTTTATAACTTAATATATATGTTAATTTGTCAACATTTAATGTGCTCCATTTTTATTATTTTATAGATACCAGAGTACCTTCATTCTAAATAAGACATTATAGGTAAGCTAAATTCAATAGTCTTTTAGAAAATTTTAGACATATTGAAACATAATTACCTGTTTTTCTTTATTAACTCCAGACATGAATAGTTGTTTGTATTTGTCCTTAAAAGCGAAGTTTAATGCTTGTGTTGGAAAGTATCGAATAACATTTGCCAAATTGCCACGCCAATAACTTAGAAAACCTACAGAATCAAACACACAAATCCATTTTGCATTAGTAAAGAATGTGTGATCCCACTTCTGACACCATTCTGTAATGATAAAACTTTCAGCCAAGCCACCTGAGTTCTGCCTGCTGCATTAGGGCCCCAAATAATACACAGAGATTATATTATTTTACAATGCTGCTGGCCAATTGACTAGGATTTCTTATCTGCTAGCTCAGTCTTAATTATCATAAATCTATATATTTTATAAGACTTATCGAGGACACCTTCTGCTGGCATCCTCTTCCTGGGATCACATGGTGGCTCTGTAGAATAGAGAGCCGGAGGAAGAGGAAGAGGACAATTTCCAGTTTGTCCCTGCTTATATTCTGGATCCGCCTGCTATGTCAGACTGCCTGGATCACAGACTTCACTACATTTCCCAGAATCCTGCTTGACTCCTAGTCCCACCTAACTTGCTTCTCTATTGGCCAACAGAACTTTATTCAACAACCAATAAGAAAAACATGTACAGAAGGACCTCCCCCATCATCTGTGTTTTAACATTTTTACTGAAGGAGGAAACAGCATTAACTATGCAGCCCATCCCAATTTTGTTCATTGCAAACAGAAAAGCTAAAGAACTTATCAAAATATTAGCTAAATAAACACAGGTCAGGTCAATGGGAAAAATGCCTCACTAATAACCTCTGGCCTCATCCCCAAACCTGGATGCCAATTTCATTACTTTCCTATAGTAGTAAAGTAGTTTTGTGTTAGTATACTGCACCAGACAGACAGATCCATTTACCGAATTATACATACAACCATGAGAATTAAAAGAGGGCTGGAATTTACAAAAAAGGGAGAAGCTCAGTGGCTGAAGAAGAGTTGATCCATTTTATTTCAAGGTAGTCTCTTCTCATCTGTGAAGTAATAATCTCCCAGCTCAGTTCTCCATAAACTGACTGCCCAACCCTCATGACTCAGCCATCATGTCTAGAGCTCCCCTGGAACATGACAGTTAACTCTTCCATGCAAACTGTCACATGGTTTGGCTGTACTTTGAATAGTGTATCTCTATTCCTAACCTGAAGAATACCCCAAATCAGGCCTTTAAAAATAAACATTCCAAAGACAGGATTCCATAAAATGAAATGTTACCATATACAGGACTTGAAATGGGGAGAATACAAATTAAAACCATAGTTATTTTATATCTGTTTAGAACAGCTACCATCAAAAAGACAAAAATATTAGTTAAGTATGTAGGAAAAAAGAACCATGTATAACATATAGGATTGTCTGAAAAACCAAAAGCAGAACTACCATAGGGTCCACAATCCCACTCCTGAGTACATACATAGAGGAACTAAACTAATATGTTGAAGATGTCTTCATTTGTATGTGCATTGCTACACACACAGCCAAGATACAGGGTTAACCTAAGCATCCATCGGCAGATAAATTAAGAAATGTAGAATATATACACAATGGAATTACTGTTCCTTAAAAGAAAATGTCCTGGCACTTACAACTATGAACCCAAGGATATATTGGTGCAGAGACCTGCCTGCAGCCAGACATTATGTGCAAAGAATCTAAAATAGAGTTCTACATTGGGTCCCTCCTCTCAGAGATTGGGGAACCCCTCGGAAGAGGGGGAAGGAGTATTGTAGGAGTCAGAGGAAATACAGGACACCAGGAGATATGGCCCACTAAAAAACTAAGCAGGGCATACATGGGCTCACAGAGACTGAAGTGACAAGCATGGGGCTTGCAAGGGTCTGTACCAGGTCCTCTGACTATATGTAGTGTGTTGTTTTTGTGGGACTCCTAACAGTGGGGGCAAGTGCATCTTTCTCCTTTTGAGATATAGTTTCTCAGCCATGGCTGTCCTGGAACTCTTCTCTGTAGACTAGGCTGGCTTCCCAAGTGCCGGGATTAAGTGTACCACCATTGCCAGGCTGTATCTCTGACTCTTGTGCCTGCTTTTGGCACTCTTTTTCCTCTTACTGGGTTGCCTTGTCCAGCATAGATAGGAGGGCTTTTGCCTTGTCTAACTGTTTCTTGTTTTGTCCTGTTTGTCTCTTGGAAGCCTGGTCTTTCCTGAAAAGGAAATAGAGGGGGGAGTGGATCTGGGGGGAGAGGGAAAGTGGAAAGGAACTGAGAAGAGTAGGAGGAGAAACTGTGCTCAGCATGTAGTGTATTCAAGAAGAATCTATTTTTAATAATCATAAACAAACTTGAGGATATTATGCTAAGTAAAACAGGAAGCCACAGCAAGAAAAATGTCACATGGTACATTTATATGTAGAACCTAAAAACATCTAACAGGAGAAGAGAGAATGGTGGTTCCCAGAGGCTGGGGAAGGGTGTGTCTGCGGTTAAGTAAGTGGAAAAAAGTGACATGTTGGTTATATGGGGTGAATAAGTTTTGGGTATCTAACACAAAGTATGGGGCTTTAAAGAAAAATGTGCCAAACTTTATGAAAGTAAGCAAACAACTCCCATGAGAATGGGAGGTGTCCCAGAACTGGGGATCCACAGCATGGTGACTATTATTAATAGCACTGGTGTACACATCAAGTTTCCTGAAAGAGTGAATCAAAAACATTCTGATAAACAAAACACTCAAAATGTTTTAATTACATATGGTGATTAGTAACTTAATTTGCTTGATTGTGGTTATCAAGATAACTCATGTAAGGAAACATTCCCCTGTACATGTTATTGTATAATGTCAAGAACTCCCTCAAAAAAGCTAGGAAAACAATTTTGAGGCAACATTAACAAGAAAAATAGTAATTTGCTAGATATTTCTTTTAACTCATTTACCACTATTACCTACCCACTAATGAGTAGCATTTTTCCCCTTGTCCAGATGAAGTTTTGGGTTAAAATAGCTTCTAGGGCCCAGGGAATTTGTTCAGTGTAACTTGTAACTATATAGAATTAGAATTGAAACACAAGTAGTCTGACAGAATAACATACATGTCCACAAACATGTTAATCATGCATATGCCTACTGTACAAAGACGACCAACTTTCAGATGTGGTAGTGAACATTTTTTTTAACCCCAGCATTTGAGGCCAACTAGAACTACATGGAAACAGGGTCTGAAAGGTGTGTGTGTGGGGGGGGGGGGCAGCTGTCAAGTGGAAGTGAAACAAAAAAATTAAACATGAGGAATTTAAACAAATTAAAAGGGAGTATTTATTGCTAGTTAAGAGTTGTACTAAATTACTGATGATGGTGTAAAACTAATTTTTGGAGTATTTTTAGTGGTACTTAAATTTTTATTGGTTAATAAGAACTTTCAAAAGCAGAGCTACAGATTTGTTTTTTTCAGAGTGAACCCTGACTGTGTAAATGACACTAAGTAAGACTTAATTTTCTGGACCACAGCCATAGCAACACATTGACACTATACTGGAAAAGGATAGGGTCACTTTTAAAAGGTTCAGAAAGCACATTTTGGTAGGAGTCTTTCTAACTCATCAAGGGATATTTAAATTGAAAAAACAAACAAACAAACCAAGAAACTGGTTTGCAGTCACATGAGAAAGGCACTGGTCTTCCCATTTTGTCCATGGCTCTTACACACATATGATCACTTTGGAAATGGTTAATTCAGACCATGAGCTATTCACTGTAATTCTGACTACTCTACTAGACGTTCATTTCACAAAAGAGTCTTGCAGCTTTGGTTAACATACTAAATACAAATGAAGTTTTCCTGACAAAGATATTCTTAAATCAACACGAGACCCAGAAAGAGCATCACATTGTAATTAACAATGTGGGTCCTTCTTCTTTCTTTCTGAGACAGGATCTTACTAAGCAGCAGTTCATGTGGTCCTTGAACTTGCAGTAATCCTCCTGACCCTTGTTATTGTTATTACAATTTAGGATTATATTCCTCTGAATTGTACAAAGAAAGCTCCCCACATAGCATTTCAAAATACCTCTAGATGGCAAAGCTCTCCCTGCTGTGAGTTATCCTGATGTTTTAGTAACAATGACCCACACAGAACAGACAATTTCTCAAAGTTCTTATTACAACTATGCCTTGAAGGTAAAGTTAATGAAGACCAGAAAAATATATAGAATTAACTGAAGCTATAAGCATCATATTTCAGGAGTTGTATTTTAAAAAAATCAAGAAACATGTTCTTAAATTTAAAAAAATCCTTCAAAAATATTTAAGATACAATTATATTAGCATTGGGAAGTGCAACCTGACTAGAACACTTTATCTAATATTTAAAGCAGATACATTAACAACAGATTGGCCACTTCTTTTTTTGAAATAGGCCTCCAAATGTAGCTTTGGCAAGCCCTTGAACTTGTTATCCTTCTGTCCCTGACCCCATATAGGCAGTCTATTTTTTTAAAATTTAGTTATAAGCTGGGTGTGGTGGTTCATGACTTTAATCCCAGCACTCGGAGGCAGAGGCAGGTGGATCTCTGTGAGTTAGAGGGCAGCCTGTCTACACATTGAGTTCCAGCCAGAGCTACATAGTGAGAGCTTATTTAACAAAACAAACATCAAGAGATTTAAAAAGTTATTTTGTCTATATGAGTATTTTGCTTGTATTTATGTATGTGCACCATGTGCATACCTGGTGCCCACCAAATATAGAAGACGGCATCAGACCCATGGGACTAGAATTATAGATGATTGTGGGCTGTCATATGGATGATGAGAACCAAACCCAAATCCTCTACAAGAGAACAAGTGCTCTTAACCCTGAGCCATCTTGCCAGCCCTGCAGATGGCTATTCTACATACAGATAGTGCTTAGATTCCAATGTTAATCCCCTATATTCTACTCAGTAGTCAGGAAAAGTTGCAACCACATCTCTAGAAATAAAGTACCTTCCTCAATCCCCATTTTCTTGTTTCAAGTGGTGTGTCTTAATATGTTGCCCAGGCTATTCCCCAACATTTTAGCTTAAGCAATACCCCACTTGGATAGAGACCATTGTTCTATTTGATTTTGAGAAAATTCTACTACAGACCTAGTAGTAAAAGAAAGGACTGCTCTGGAGTTGAAGTCATTTCATTTCCTACTCTGAATAAACATTAAATCTATTTTCTTTTTTAAAGTTTGTATAGGGTTTTCAATAGAACCCAAATATCTGAATGGATGCATGCCTTCTGATAAGCTGATTACCTAACACAGGAACCATTTCAGCAATGGCTCATCAAGGGCTTTCACTGTTTATCAAATCATTTCAGTATTAATAAAAAAAATTCCATACCTAAAACAAACTTTTAAAAAAGGAATACTGATCTTATGGTTTATTTGTATTTTGCTTGGTGTTATTGTTTAACTCTAATTTGTAAAATGATGTAGGTGATGAGATGGCTCAACAGGTAAAAGTACCTGTTGTCAAGCCCAATGAATTGAGTTCTACCCCTAGGACACTCAACAGAGTACAAGGTGAGAAGTGACACCTGCAAGTTATCCTCTGACTCCACATCTATGCCATGGTACACATGAATGTAAACATGAAGCCACACAAAGTAGTTTTAAATAAATGATTTTAGAAGTTACATTAAAACACTACCTGTCCTGATTGCTGAGTTCTGGCCCACTCTGACACTCTGCACAGAGAAGACTGCCTTCCTGAAAGGACTGGTCTTCAGTTGTTTTCCAAAATAAGCAGAGCTTTTAGCTGATTAAGCAGCAGAATACCCAGAGGCTACAATGCATCCATATTTGTACTTCTCAGAAGCTTACTATTTCAAGAAACATATAAGCCACTTGCACACTAATTAACACAAACCATCTTGTACCCTGGGAAGTCATACACTCCATTTTTTTTATGGACCAGGCACAAGTGTACAAACACTGATGTAACAGACATACATGGAAAGGGTAGGCTAAGGTCTCATCTGCAAACAGGATACTTTTAAGGTTTTCTTGGCGTTGGAAATGCCTGTTAGATGGGTTAGGGCACTAAATTCTGGCAGGTTAAGAAATATCTTGTAATCTCAGGACTCTCAAAAACAGGCAGTAAGATTAACTCAAGTTATATGCCAACCTGGTTGGTCTACACAGAGAATTCCAGGCTAGCCAGGGCTACATAGACCTTGTCTCAGAAAAACAAAACAAAACAAAACAAAACAGTGCCTTGCACACTCACCAAAGCACCACTACCACGCACCAATAAACAAAAAGAAACATCTGCTAGGCTATAGCTGGCAGCTACCTCTACCCTACACACCCCTTTCTGACTGACCCTCCCCTTTCTTTCCTATCCTCTCTTTTCTCTGGAAGACACACCCAATTTCTACAGAGGGGCCCAATTCCTCGGCACCACCCCTTCTGGTGTCACCCCACCCTTTGAGGGATCCCTTCTTTGGATGATCTCTTTCCCGTGGGTTACTCCGTCTCTGGATGACTCCCAAACTAGAAGATATTCCCCTTATTTCCTCTGGTGTCACCCTGCCCCCTAAATTACTCCCTTTTCAGGATAACCCCCTTTCTGCTGTGTCATTCTCTTCCTCTAGATAATCCCCTCCTCTGGTCTTCTTCTCCGGTCTCTAGGTGACCCCCTTTTCTCTGGGTCACCCACCACCTCTGGATGAGCCCCATTCTTCTGGACCACCCTTCCTATGGGTGACCTCCTTTGTCTTTGGGTCACTTCTCCCCCTCACCCGTGTCTGGGACGCGGAGGCCAAGTTTGGCACCATACGCACCCTGCTCACGGGGAATGCGCACCAGGCAGTCCACTATGCCCTTGTAGCGCGCCTCGGGGCTGATCTGCTTGGAGGACGCCTGCACCTGCAGCAGCAGCTTCACTCGCTCGATGGGTGCCACCGCTGTCTTCGACACAGCAGCCGCGACCCCGCCGGCCAGCAGGTCCTTGGCGAAGGACACAGGGTCGAACAGCCCCTTCTTCGAAGGCTGCTTCTTGGAGGAGTCGCTCGGCATGCTGGACAGAAGACGGACAACCGACGGCTGCAGCGACAAACCAACACCTAAGCCACAATGATGAGGACCGGAAAACCGCTTCAGCTTTATCCTGGCGGGAAAGCGGCGCTAAGGATGCCGGGAGAACAGCGCATCCGGCACGGGCCTGAAGAGCTACTGCGCAGGCGCGCCCAACGGCCTTGCCGCCAGGCGTGGCGCACGTGACCCCAACACGTGTTTCCAAGTGCGCACGCGCAGTGTACAGCTGCTGTTGTGGGGCGGGGAGGGTGAGTGATCCTGCTTGCCGGAAGATCCTTCAACCTAATCGTACTCTGTGATTAAGTGCATCTGATTCAGTTGGCAGGCAGTTTACCCCCCCCCCCCCGCAACTTCTCAGGAGCCACACTCTAGCCAGGTGCTGCATGTGTGTATTCTCAGCAGGTGCAGGCACCCTTGGCTACATAGCAAATTCAAAGCCAGCCCGGGCTACGTGAGCCTTTAGTGGGGACCATCTGTCCAGTCATCCTGGTCATCGGATTTGCTGTTTCCTCCTAAGAAGTCAAACATTATTGCTTTGGTTTTGGGCAATCTTACACATGTAACCCCTTGAAAATTCATTCTATTGTATCAGTAGGAGAATGGAAATGAAAAAAAGCAACTCAAGTCTGAACACCATTAAGAAAGTAGCTTTAACCTCATGGTGTCCCTGAAAGGGTCTCAGTGAAACAAACCTGCCCTGTCACCACATTTGAGGATTCATCGGAAGCTGGTACCACATCCAAGCTGCTTTGGTAAGAATTACCCCGTACAGAATCTTTTTCTATCATTTTTTTTCATCAAATATACCAGATCCCAATATGGCAGCAAATACATATTCCTAATTTTTTCTTAAAGCATATTTGACATTTTTCAGCAAAGAGCCTGTCTTATCTTTTACATGGTCTGACCTACCAAGAACCTTGATGAGATTGAGCTTTTTTGAACACAAGGCCTAGTTTTTCATTGGTATCTTAAACATGCTATTACCTTTCTAATTTTGTGTCTAGGCATTTAGGCCAGGATCACAGACCAGGAATCTTGTTAATATTTTGATTACTGTTCATGATGTCAGCTGGCAAGGTCTCCTGGTTCCATGTATTTGCAACTGCTTCCTTTCCAGTGACTCACCAGCTCTGCCTATGTTTTCAATCCATTTTTTTTGTTTGTTTGTTTAATACACTGTGTCTAAGCTCCCTGAAGCAACTACTTTAATAATCACTCAGATTTTTTAAGTTAGTCTTATTATCACATTGATTTTAAACTTCTTGTGAAGCCTGCTGCAATGATCAGCTTTTTCTTTGTCAAGCCCTGTTGTGAAATGTTTGTCTCCTTTAAGAAATGAAGTACATCAACAAGAATGCTTGCAAAAGTTTAAGGAAGGCATTACTTCAATTACTCCCCAAGTCAGCTTGTATTTTTAAGGGTGGATCTATCTCTGGCCCTGGGGGACATGGTATCTCTGAAGACAGAAAAATAAGTCTTCTGCCTTCAGGGCCATTTCCACTGTCTCATCCCCGACACTTACGTTTGACTTGACAGCTAACAATATTATTGCTTATTCGTCTATGTTATCATCTGCATTCACTTACCTGCATTTAGTGATACAAGACCAACAAGAAAGTACTTACTTAGAAACATTACTTTTTTAACACTGAGGAGAGCACTTAGTCAAGCTACCAGTCTAGACTTGAAACTGACTGGCTTCATGACAACCTGCTGATCAAGGAAGGAAAGAATCGCTAGTGGTTTACACAACTATAAAAGTACTTGGGAGAAGGACCTCTGTGCTCCTTACTCCTCTCTCCTCAGGAATCAAAGATGATTTCTCACTTTGGGCTGAGGTCTGTCATGTCAGTAATTCCTTCCCAGGCAGCCCTCTTTACAACTTCACACCATACTTTCTTACTTCTCTGTTGCTTCTCCTAGCATTCAGTAGAATATTATATATTTGTGGTCTCCCTCTGCCACTGGAACACAAACTCTGTGAGGGCAGAAAGCCTTAGCTATTTTGTTCACTGCTGTATCTGCAGTGTTTAGCAGTGGGTAGAAGTTCAAGCAACATTTGTTGGGTAAGTGTATGTAAAGGGAACATAAAGATAGCAAGATGGTTCATTAGGTTAAGGTAGCCACTGCCAAGCATGAAATTCCATCCCTAGAACACACAGAGTAGAAAGAGACAGTAAACTACCATGGTGCTGGTATATGAGCACATGGACACATGCATGTACACATGCACACACACACACACACACACACACACACACACACACACAATGTAATAATTTTTAAAGGCAATTAATACTGCAAACAAACCTCCAAAACAGTTTTATTTAAAACTCTGAAAGTAGAAAAATAGCTTTAATTATATACAGAAATAAAACTCTTTATAATTAAATTAGTTCATATGGTTTGGTATATAGGTTCAAGTTTTAATAGCACTTACTATTTTTTAAAATATCCAAAATATAAATCTCAAAACAAGAGTGAGGATTAATTTTTTCTGGTCATTACTGTCTTGTTGTGCAGTAATAGGTAAGACTCAATCTGTATCCTTTGGTTCTCAAGCAGAGGCCATTCAAAGTTGATAAATAGCCACAGCTCACACTTTATACTTTACAATATGTGACAACAATGATTTAGAGAACACACAGAAACAAATAATTCTTAAAGCAGAAAAACCTAGTAGACTGGTTTCACAGTTTTATCAGTTTGTGTCAGAAATATTTAAAAAGTGATTATTTCACAATTACCATTTTGTTAGGTAAGCATTGTTATCCATAGTCCCTTGGCACAAAAAGTGAAACACCGTGTACTCTCTTAGGTACAGTTCTCTGACATGACAGAAACAAAAGAAAGCTAAGGAAAGGGAGAAGAGAGTGAAGAAAAAAAGAAAAGGCAAGAGTGTAAAATTTCTTTGGCCCAAGAAACGTGATAGTAGTAAGAAAGTACTTGTGTTTTTGTTTGAGATGGCCCTGCCTGTCCTTGTTTCAGAGGCCTGCCTGCAGCCTCCTGAATACTGGGATTATAAGCATGTGCCACCATGCCTGGCTGTGTCTGATTTTCTAAGAATGGTAGGCAGACATTGTATTTAAAATTCTCTGGAACAGTATTGTTAGGATGTGAAAAAAACCTAACTCAAGAAGGTTTCTCTGAAAGCCCATCACTATGGGATCTGTGCTTGTCACCTTATCCCTTCCCTGTAAAGGAGACAGACAGTACTCACTGTCTAACAGTCAGACTGAGTTTCAGATGTGTCTGAACTATTCAGAGAAATGGTCAGCTAAGTTTACCTCCAATATTCACCTGGAAATGAAAATTAAGATAGTATTTTATTTTTTGAAAATGCAGTATCTCTTCAACATGGACATTATAGTATACATGGACCACACAGCAAAAGGCCCATCTTTAAGATCTGTCATTTGCTTTGTATTTTACACCACTTTTTGAATAGTGTTCTCATGGCTGACACCAACAGATCAAGTTTGAGTGGGGAAAAAAAGTTCCCCGTATTAATATCCCTAGTTTGTTCTGTTTGAAAACCTGAGGTGGTCAACAGCTACATTGATCATAATTATCAGTATTAGAAACAGCTTGGGATTTGAGGGTGTGTCCAGAAATTAAAGACATTTAATAAGTACGTTTTTAGAAATACGGGAACACATACATTGGCACACAGGGAGTCTAGACTAATTTGACTCAGTGCTGTTAAGAGGGGAGAGATTTCAAACTGTTGTCTACATTTCAAGATCCACAATTTCCATCTCTGACTTGAAAGCTGAAATTAAAGCCCCTTAGAAGTCACAGGTGATGTAAACAGCTGGTGTCTGTCACCAATGCCTTGATGAGACTCTCTTAAACTGAGGACTGAGGGGGTAACAGTATTTTTTTATATAACCAAATAGCTCAAGATACACTGATGTTATGTAGTTTAAGCTAGAGGGCTCATGTTTAAAGGAGGGAAAATGCAGGGATGAACTTTAGATAGCTTGCCTTCCAACATATATAATCCTTGAAGGAGAAACTAACCACAACTGTAAAGTGTGGGGGATATTGAGCCTGTGGGATGTCCACCTGGGTAAGTGGTAATAATAAATGTAGCATTTGCTATATTTTTCTTTTCTTTAATACACTAAATTCTCATGGCCAAAGAAAATCAATGCCTAGTCAGTTTTCTCTACTACTGAAGCTTAGGTAAACTGCCATTGCTTAAAGTGCACCTCCTTCCTTTGTGAAAACCCAATACAGACTGATGCTTATTTATAAGACAAAAATTAGTATTTTATAAAAAAAGTTACCCTAGGTCAGTGTTAGCCTGTTTTTTCAGTGTTTTAAAAAGGATTTTATTTTCTAATTGTGAGTCTGTGTGTGTGTGTGTGTGTGTGTGTGTGTGTGTGTGTGTGTGTGTGTGTGTTACAGGTATTTTGAGCTATCTGATGTAGGTGCTAAGAGCTGAACTCAGGTCTCTTCCAGTGAGGTACTTGCTCATGACCTCCAGCCCTCATCCAGTGTTTTTAATATGATTTGTAGTAGTGATATAAAATGCATGTGTACTAGAACATACTTCAACAAGAAGAATAAAAGAAATGGAAGCTTATGGATGATTAAAAATGTCTCTTATTCCAAAATAAAGTTCATCACAAAGAATAAAGAGAATCGAACAAATATAAATTAACTTTAAACTTCTCCTGCACTGAGGTATCTACTAAAAATACTTAAACTAATGCACAGACTTTTGATTTGATAAGAAAACAGAATACAGATACTGCGAATTTAGATACTAATACACAAAATAAAAACAATATTTTTATTAACTGTGACTTTCAAAAATCCCAATGCAATAGTAATATTATTAGTACACAGATACAGGGCCCCTCACAATGACTACAGAACCTTGTCATCTCTTCAATTTCATTCCTTCACCAGGTATAAAGTCAGTATTGGGTTTTAGGAAAAACAATGAGTTGAATATGATCCCCAAATAAACATCTATATTATTTTTTATTAAAGAATTCACATTATTTAAAACTATTCAATAAATTAGCAATCTTGTCTCTGTATTTTGATCAAATATCTACTCAAATGTCTTCTATAATACTACATATGAATTGATGCAACAACCCAAGAGCATGGCATCTCAGCGTTTAAAAAGATAAGTTCAATAGTGAAAGATGACTAAGCTGAGCCTTATTTCTATATGTTGATTTCAGCCATTCTGACACTGTCCCACGATCCCTTTGTGTGCTGCTTTGAATCCTACAAACACAGCTACAATGTTAATCCAAAGAACAATTTAAACGCCATTTCAATGGCAATTTCTGTGACTGAGTCGTGAAAACAGACATACAGTTCTTGAGGTTTGGGGTGAAGGAAGAGCCTCCTGCAGAAAGAAAAAAACATAGATATTTCAGAAATTAATGGTGATAAAACCTTCCCCCTTTGTTTCCTTTCAGTTTTGGGAGAACCAATAATAAGCTGAAAAGACAAAAAACAAAATACCAACCCACCACCATCACCACCAAACTCATGAATCTAAATCTACAGAAAACAGAATACAGCTCAGTTTCCAACTAAACAATGTATGTCCTAATTAATGGCATTGTTCTAGAGTATAAGAACTCTTATTTAATCAATGCACATCATCATATCCGTCAGTCTTGAATATTCAACCTGCTTATTATTAACATCCAGGCAATACTTCCTGTATCATTTTGAGCACAGTAGCCATGAAATATTTTATTTCCACTTACATTTTAAACTGCTATTGTTACTAAACATAAAATGACAACCCATTTGCAGACAGATTTGGATTAACACTACATTTGTGTGTGTGTTTGCATATACATGCACCTCGTGGTGTATGTATGTACAAGTAAACAGACAGCCTTAAGCATTGGCTCTAGTCTTTCATGTTACTTGAAATGAACGCTGTTGTCTACTGCTGCAAACTTCAAGCTTTCTGGGCTTTTCCTGTCTGCCTCCTATCTCCCCAGAGCAGCACTAGAATTACAAATGTGTTTTACTGTGTCTGGCTTTACACAGACTTTGGGGATTTAAACTTGGATCTTCATGCTTGTATGGCAAGTGTTTTACCCACTGAATCCCACTGTTCTGGAATTATCTTTTTGTATGTTGTGAAGATTTGTTGTGAGGATTAGTTTAATAAAAAGCTGAATGCCCAACAGCTAGGCAGAATTTTCTGGCAGAGAGGATGCTGGGAAAAGAAGGGAGGAGATGTAGGAAGACACTGGACTGACACAGAATGAGTTGGACACAAAAAATGGGATAGAGATAAAAGCCACATGATAGAATGTAGATCAATAAAAATATGGGTTAATTTAAGTTGTAAGAGCTAGTTAGTAATAAGCCTAAGCTATTGGCCAAAATTCTATAATTCATAACAAGTCTCTGTGTGGCTATTTGGGAGTTGGCAGGCAGGACAGAAAAAAAAATCTGCCTACGACTCAATATAACATTAAAATTTTGTTTGTTTTTTCTAAAGAGTGAAAATTTTCATACAGAGCCAGGTATGGTGGGACACACCTGTAATTGTAAGCACTTTGGATGCTGAGGCAGCAGGATCATGAGTTTGAGTCCATCCTTTTCTAGATTCAATCTCAAAAAGAAAAGAAGTTAATCTATTTTTCTATAAAACACTGTACATAAACAGAAGAGTTTATTTGGGGATAGTTCTGTCTGACCTCCTTTAAATCAGGACCATCTGATTGTTCTATCCCTACTCTCAAACCTAGTGGATTACCTATCACATCACAAGAGAGCTTAAAACCAGAACCTACTCCCAGATTCCGACTCAGTGGTCTGGGCAAAGGTGCAGGAAGCTCTGGATTACACAACTGATTTGGTGGTTCTCAATTCCATAGGCCAGTGGACAGGCAATTATCTGGATCATTTGTTGCTTATCATATAGCCTAGAACCACCTCATAAGTGTCCAACAACTACTGTCCTACTAAACAGTTTCCTTTCCTTTATGAGCTCTACCCCAGCCTCAGGAACTTTCTGTAGTTCAGCCCCTCCCTTAAAGATTCGGTTCCTTAGCTAGGAATGGGAGGCTCTCAGCAACAGGTTTCACTTAAGATTTCTAGTGCAGTCACTCAGTTTATCTTTGTGTGGGTCAGTCATGTACATCTTGTCAGCCCATCTCACTGCCATGGACCTTTGTTCATTCATCCCATTTCCTTAACCTAGAAGGTTCATTCCAAAGATAATTGAGCTTTTAAACCTTTCAACGTGCCTTGTTTTTTTAATCCTTGCTTGGATTTTTTTTTTCTTCAGAATTCCTGTAGTATTTGGTCTAGTCTATTGTATGTGCATATTATATATATACATATATACATATTATATATATACATATTATATATATACATATACATATATGTAGATAGTCATATTTACACATAAATATACAGATACATGTTAATACTGTATCAATCAACACATAGTGAATGTACATATTTCTTCTACAAGGTGTAAGGCTGGGAGGTGATGACTATATTTTTGCCTCTGAGTTCACTATGTTACTCATCCATCTATGCTGTTTGTCTAACATAACTCCATTTAATACACATTCATATTTTACCAAGTTGCTATTGAGTGCCAGGTGCTACACAGACATCAACTGATTTCATGAAGCTGGCATTCTGGTGAGGGGATGCCAATAGGCAAACACGAAAAGCAGTAAAGGAGGTGGTGCAGAAAATGACAGATGCCACTTCAGAAGGGAAGGAAGCTCTACATGGGTCCTCCTTGAAAAGATAACCAGTCAGTGTTGATGGATGTAATAGGGGGAAACTCCCACACAGAAGGGAAAAGCAGAAACAGATGCCCTGTGCCAATGAAGCTGGCCCACAGTGGACAGGTGGAGTGACATAGACAGGTATGTTTTGAAGGAGTGTGTGAAAAATGAAGAATTAAAAAAAAAAAAAAAACAAGAGGGAGCCAGGCAGTGGTGGTGTACTCCTTTGATCCCAGCACTTGGGAGGCAGAGGCATGCAGATCTCAGTAAGTTTGAGGCCAGACAGCCAGGATTGTTACACAAAGAAAGCCTGTCTTGAGAAACCAAAAAAAACAAAAAACAAAAAAAAACAAAAAACAAAAAACAAAAAACAAAACAAAACAAAAAAAAACCCAGTGTGTGTGTGTGTGTGTGTGTGTGTGTCCTTTCTTTTCTTTAATCAAACTCCTCCCCCATTATCCTCTCTTATCTTCACTGGAAGGACACAGGGAGGTAGGTATTTAGAGGAAAAAACAAAACAAAAAACCAAAAGCAAAAAAATCAAACTCTAAAATACATTAAAAGATTTTAGCTTGATTACAGTCCCAGGCCAATATTTAAAGATATCTGTTACCTTTGCTACTTTCCTTCAAGTTTCTAACCTTTCATTTCACATGTACACACTTCCCTCATACTCACCCCACCACCCAGTATGCCATAACTGGTGGCGTTTTCTTCTGATCAGTCCAGTTTTCAGGTGAACATTCAAATAGCACACCATGTTCTTTCACAGCGGTCAGAGAAGACATTGAATCTGCAGACTCAGAATGATCTTCACCACGCAGTACTTTCCTATTCTGCAAATTAAGAGCAGTTATGAGTAAAATTAACTAGTACTGACAGTGTTAGTCTAAAATGTTTGGAGCTGGGAATGTAGCTCAGAGGTAGAATGCTTGCTTAGTATGCACAGAACCCTGGCTTCCATCCCCAAAGTAGAAAAAGAAAATGGTTTCACATAAATATCTGAAGATGATAATGATGGCTGACTCTGGTTCTAAGTATCTACAATGTTATCCTTCCTGTTAGCCGGCAATTTTTTTCTATTCATCAATTCTTAAATATTATCTCCTAAGGTGGATTACAAGTTTTCCCCCAGCAGACAGCAAATGTTATTCTCTCCCCCTCTTCACCCCCCCACACCCCCCACCCCCAGCTCCAAGACAGGTTCTCACTACATAGACCTGGCTGACCTGGGGCTGGTCTCTCCAACTTCTGGCACTCTTACTGTCTCTTGTTTGGGAGTGGTTGGATTACAGACATGTGTCATACATTTGGCCTATTTTTTTCTTTTAACATTTGTATGTGTCTATATATGCGTCCATGCCAGTGAGTACCCTCAGAGGCCAGCTACCTTCCTGTTAGAAGCTCTGCGCTCCAAACATCCACACAGTCTTTTCCCTCTTTGTTCCTGTCTATTCAAAAATTGCTTGACATGATCAGGGGGAACTTGTAAAACAGTAACCTGCACTACTGAGCCTGACTAAGATTAAATTCTGCTTGACACTCACTCTACTGGATTTACTATTTGTCAGTTTATTTAGCTCCTTCATTAGGAGATGGACTTCAGGAAAGGATTTCGTTTGTTTTCTTTCCTAGCAGCTAGAATAATGTTCTGTGCAGGTTAGATGCCTTAACATGTAAGGCCAATTTCTGTTACTAAATATGACCAGATAGGGTGATGACATATCCAGAGCATCCAGCAGTACAATAATACAAGAAGAATGAACCCAAGAAATGAAAGCAGGGAGGCCTCCCTGCTCAAACATGACACTTCTTGTTAATAACACTTTCCAAGAACCTGAAAGTATGGAAGGCAGAATTCTACTGTTGAATGGGCCCTGAGAAGTGATATACTCCAGTTGGATCACTTTATAGCTGAGGAAACAGGAAGAGTCAGGGTTCAGGCCAGGGTTCCTTACTCCCAGCCCAATGTCATTTTAAACCCAAGTTCTTCACAGGACTGGTATGCTTCATACATCACCATTGTCTTCAGAGAGCTGCTCCTGGACAGATGTTAGATCAGTTACAACCTCCTCTCTCTCCTTCTCCTCCCTTCTTTGTTCTTAAAAGATTTATCTATTATTCTTGAGTATATATGTGCCTATGTGAGTTTACATGCATCACATATGTGCAGGGTCTGATGGAGTCCAGAGGGCATCAGATCCCTTGGAGTTGGAGTGACAGGTGGTTGTGAGCTGTCTAGGGTAAGCTGGGAACCACACCCCAGGACCTTACAAGAGCAGTTAGTGCTCCTAATTGCCGAGCCACATTTCCAGTCCTTCTTATTTTTGAGATAGGGTCTTATGTATCCCAGTCTAGCCTCAGACTCACTATGAGGCTGGAGATGACTTTTGAATTTCTCATCCTCCTGCCCCCACTCCTGGGGTGTTGGGTTTACAGATGTGCACCCAGGGCTTCTTGAATGTTAGATAAGCACTGTGCCAATTAAGCTGCAGTCCTAGCCATAAAGCTCTGAATGTTTTTCCATAATGAGAGATCGCACCAATTTTCCGATCACCACTAGAATCCAGTTGATCTTTGAATTATACATAACACTACTACTTCAGAATAGGGTGCAACATTAAATGACATTATCCTGGATTGAAACACTACCACCAATTAACAGACATGAGTGGCTAGCTGATATTATATATGACCATTTTGTACTTTGCTGTGGAAAAACCAGGCCCACCATTTCCAGAGGTAAGATTCCAGACCACAGAGCTCAGTATAACTGAGTTAAATAAAACACTGCTGGTCATGTTGATTAAAGAAAATAAGAGTTGATATTTGCAGAAAACTATATTTAAATATTTACCTCTTCCTTCAATGTCTGTTGGAAAATTGCACGGATAGAGAGACAACACTGATGGAAATTCTTAATTAGCTGAGCATGGACGGAACCGCCTAGCTGAGCCACCTCTTCATGGGTGGGAGTGATGAAGATGCCCTGCACTGTTTCTAAGGCAACATAATGGAAGAGTGTATTCTCAGGACCAGAGGTCAATCTTGAAAAGGAGAGAAAAGGAAATTGAAGTTAGAAGAATTTTTCATTTTGAATTCTGTAGCACTTTCACAAGACTATGTGAAATAATATTAGCAGAATAATTATGGACAGATAGCTGAACCAAACATTTAATTCCCTGTCCTTGACTAAAGCACGTGTTAGGCTATTCTTAACCCCTAATGGAGACAAACAGTACCAGCCATGGAAGGAAATGCTAATTCATTTGCAAGTAACTTAAATTGTCTCTTCACTAAACAACCAGTTGGCTGAGCCTTCTTTTTCCATGGTTTGTATGAAGAACTGAGCTCATGTTTGGCAGAAATTCCAACAAGCCATAAAAATGGTATCAGTTTAGAGCACGACACATACCATATTATCTCCTAACAAACTAAACACATAAAATCAGCAGCACTAAACTTCGCATGGCAACAACACTGATGATCCTGAAATAATGTAAAATGGTTAACAATCACAAAGTGAGGCTAACATCCTTATCTCGGTGCCAGCAGCTGACAATATTCCACACTACTACAGTTTCTCACTTAGACTCTGTTTATCTATCACTCTAGATGTGGTGGGACCTGGGGGACTAAAGTCTCATGCAATAGCCAACTTTATTCAAAGCATCAGACAATTTATACTCTGAGGGTGAAGAGGAGTTACATGAGTAAAGTGTACAATCACAGAGTAAGCCAAACATGGCAGACAAGCCTCATGTATACAGCAAGCCACACGTGGCAAAAACATGTTTTTCCATAGACAAATGTAAACAAATTACAATAGCCAGCTGTAATGAATAATCTGGAGTAAACTAATTGCTAGCTGTTACACCTGGGAGGGGAATGAACCTACAGCTCAAGAACAATTCCATGTTTTTGAAGAAACTGAGGTTACAAGACTCGTGTCTTGGTTTCATGGAGTTTTCTCACAAGCACTCAGAATTCTCACATGACTCTATTCTTGGACCACGTTCCGACAATGTTCACATACTGTTTACAGTTTTTCTTTTTTTTATTTTATTTTATTTATTTATTATATAAACAACATTCTGCTTCCATGTATATCTGCACATCAGAGGGCACCAGATCTCATTACAGATGGTTGTGAGCCACCATGTGGTTGCTGGGAACTGAACTCAGGACCTCCGGAAGAGCAGTCAGTGCTCTTAGCCTCTGAGCCATCTCTCCAGCCCCAGTTTTTCTTTTCTTTCCCATCTCTTCCTCTCATATTTAATCTCAGACAGGTCAGCAGAACCTAGTTGAGATGTTTATGCTTCCCCAAAGAAGAAAATTTAAAAGAATAACAAAAAAGCAAGAAATAATAAGTTACCATGAATGTCTTCTATCTATATGCCACAGTGTGTGTTTGAAAGTATGTTAATTTCAGTTTTCATAATGATCATACATGACAGTAAATGTTATTCTGCTCCTCTTAACCACAGGGAAGTAGTGTCTGGCACTGGGATGAACCTGACCCAGCTGCACAGCCAAGTAGGGTTTGGTGACTTTGCAGTCTGCTCTCTCTGTATCCCAGCTTTTCCTCTCCACTGCTGAGTTTCAGGAGCTGAGAGACCAAAGCAATAAAGCCAGGAAGGAAAACAAGAGGTGGGGTAAGCTGGGACTGTACAAATACAAAGTGGATGCGACTTTGACATTGACTAAAATGCTGGGTTTATTATATATATTTACAATGGTGTGTATATACAAGTAGAGTAATATAATTTACCTAATAACATGCTTTTAAAATGAACTTTCCACATCAGTAATTAATAAGTTATCCATCTTAGGCATTTTAAAAATAAGAAATTTTTAAAATGAATTTTAAAATTCATTTTAAATTGAATTTGAGAGTTTGCTTTTACTAGATATAATGTCAAAACAATGTAGGATTTAAAAAGTATGGCAGTAATGAAATGACCTTAAACTTTCAAGTCATTGCTAAATGGAAGACTAGGGTTTTCAAAGGGGTTTCAGCTTACCGTAGAAGGCTGTACTCAAATTTATTTGTTTAAAATTTTTTTAACTATTAGAAATTAAACACTCATGTGTTGATGTATTAAATGTTAACACATTAGATTTCAGAGCACTATTTTAATCAGGTAAGTTATCTTTGTTTTGCCCTAACTTCAGAACAAAGTATTTCCTGACAACTGCTATTTATACACTTGCACTTAGACAATATTTCCATCTTTAAGATGGTGGTTGTTAAGTACCCATGTATGTGTATTCTGCTTCTACATGTTCTCTTGCCAAGGACAATTAATTTTGTTTTATCAACTGGTCCCACACGTGACATCAACATTAAATATCAGGCAAAATGATTCAGGCAGATCAGGTAGCTAGCCACAAAATAAATGTAAAAGAAGTGCTTATGAGGCTATAGTTGCTCAGTCAGTAAATCACTTGCCTTGCAAGCATGAAGACCAGAGTTTGACACCAGAACCAATGCAAAAATCTGGGCATGAGGGTGCACATGTTTAACTTCAGCCATGGGAAGGCAGAGACAGAGGAGCCCTGGGGCTCATTAGCAAGCCAGCCTGGCAGGCTTAAGTCCAGGCCATTGAGAGACTGCATTTCAAAAGACAAGTCAGGTAGCTCCTAAGGAATGACAATCAGGTTATCCTCTAGCTTCCACACAGAAGCATACACAAGTTCATCTGCATGCACGTGTGTGCGCACGCGCACACACACACACACAAAATGTATAACAGTTTACAAGGTAATTTATACATTCCTTCTTTATTCAGGTCTTTTTACTTCAGGATTCCTTATTCAATGTAAGTTTGAGCTTTAGCTATTTGTTCAGGACCAGTTTCTAGGACCCAGAGTCTGAGAGGGAGACACACAGGAGGATGTGTTCTATGGAACTGCAGCAGAGGGGTGAGTGAGAGAAGCAGGATATAGCAAACAGAGAAGCTGAACTGTGCTGCAGTTGCTACAGAGCCGCCATCTACCACCTGGAACCAGGAAGTGTGGATGGCCTTTCACACCTGTGTTGAATTTAGGCAAATGGCCAACCCTTTGTTCGACAGAAGTGATCATTCTGATCTGTATGCCAGTAGCAGCTATCACTTACAGGAACTGGGCTAAGCATAACCAGGCATCTACTAGAGTCTAAAATTAGCCTTTAAACTCCAGTTTAAAAAGTAGACATCCAAAAAGTATGTTACCTATGGGAGAGAGGTAAAGAGCAACTTTCATGTTTTGAAATACTACTTTTGGTGTTTTCATTAGCATACAAATACATTCATTTCCTTAAATGTGTAAACAAAACATTACAGAAACAGTATGGATATTACCTCAGATCTTCCAGCTAAATCATAATTATGCTTGTTGAATCTCTCTGCACTTTCTCACTGTAAAGCCCCTCAATGACAATGACTCTAAGTGAAAAGGCATGCTAGAAGTTTCTTACTTCATCGTGTTATAGACTTCCAATTCTTTGTCTGAAAGTTCTTTTTTCGAATTTCCCAAATGAAATGGATTTGGGAGCGTCGATTTCTTTCTAGCGAGCTGGAAGATAAGTAGGTCAGTTTGTATCTAAGAATAGGATCAAATAGCAAAAAAGATTCAACAAATTTAAAACCTTCTAAGAGCACCACTTTTGTGATGCATGCTTCCATTAAATATTTTTTTTAAAGACAATCTGCATCTCTTGGCTTATTCTTTGTTGTAGAAGATTCCAGCTAGCATCAAGTCAGGGGGCCATGGTGAAAACTCCCCACCAGTTCACTACCAAATGTATATGCATGTGTATCTGTCTCTCTTCCTGTTGTCTGGATGCCTCAAGGTCACAGAAATGTGTCTTACTCCTAGCAGCTGATTAGAGCTTTGCTATATGTAATTTAGCCAAATCCTCTTGGTTTCTGTTATGTACTAATTTTACCAACAGAGATAGCAGGGTATAGCTTGGATGCAAGCGCTTCCTAACACATTCTATTCGTGGCTCCAAGGCATCCCATTGTTTGTGTATAGGAGAGAGAATATCTGTGCTTGTACATGCCACACCACTCAGAAACATAGAGTCCATTTTCAGATCCAAGATTCCTTCAGTCTTGTCAGGCATGACCTTCACCCACCTGATAGCAAGTTTCAAAACTGTCTGGGGAGACCTCAGCATCACAGGAGTAAGTGCAAAGATGCCATGGATGATGATGACTCTAACAACTGTTTGGGTGTTTTATGGTATGTATGGGAAAAGCCAGTAAAAGTCATACACTGAAGTGTGAACATCCTTTGTGCTTTCACAGTCACAATGTTTGTGACATTCGTAAGTATAGATTAAAAACCTTAGCTATTACGAATAGGCATCTCCTCTTCATTCTGGTCATTTGTTGCTGTTAAATATTTTACTGACTACTTAGATTGCCGCTGAAACTGCCCCACAGCTAGGATGATCTGTCATCCCTATCAACACAGAAAAAAGACCAATGTATGTGGACCAGGGGTTGAAGCTTCTCTACCTGGAAGCACTGGGCATGAATGTCCTAGATGCCAAGGGCTCATGTGTTGGTATTTGGTATTTGTTTCTCTTTTCAGTTGTAAGTCTTCAGTTTTCCAGCAATGATTAAAATACCATTTCAAATAAGGAACACTATCCCAATTAAAAAACAAAAATTTCTAACCGTTATGGATCACTTGGATCAATGCACACCTTAAGCAAGGCCATGCTGTCCTCTGAACCATTGGATTCTCTTTGCTTCCGTACTGCAGCTGGGGTAGTGTGTGGGCTAGGAACAACACCTTCTCCACCTTCACCAGGCTCATATCCTCCACTACTCCTGGAGGGACTGGGCTTCCGTGTCTTGAAGGAATAGTCACTGAAAAAGGTTCTTCTGCATGTTGGAGAGGTCACTGTTTTGGTGGACCCCTGCAGTCTATTGAGGATAGGTGAAGTGGTCAAATTATCTGCCTTTTCATGTGGTGCAGCAAGGAACCAGTCAGCACAAGACAGGCAGAGCCCGGGAGATGAGGCTAGCCGTTCCTCTATGCGGGAGTCTATTCCTTCCAGCTGATGAAGAGTTGTTCTAGCCTGATCTACATAAATACAATCTGGACCAGGATTCCCAGTAGCTTTAGATGTACAGCCTCCAGCTTCTAACAGCACAGACAACATATAATGTCGCTGCAAAAGAATATTGGTACAGGTTCAGCAGCCATGTAAATACTTAATATAGTCTGTATGCTTAAGTTTGTTCTAAAAGGCATATGGGCATTTGCAAATATTCAGCGAGTACCGAAAATCTCTCTCTGCTTTCTCTTTTCATCATCATCAAAGCTTCTTGACCCAGAATGGAAATAATCTCACATTGCTTTATTTTGATAAAGCATCAATTCATTGTCAATCAATTCTCTTAGTTCACAGAATTTACTAAGATAACCTTCAAATAGCCTCAATTATCACCACATCATTTCAGACAGGGTTTCTGTATAGCTCAGGCTGCCTTGGAATTCAAACTTGGAATCCTCTTGCCTCACAGCCTTCCAAGTGCTGTAATTTTAGGGATCATCAACATGAAGGACTCAAATCTATATTGTTTCATGTTTTCAAAACAAGCAAAGGGAAAAAAAAAACACTATAGGAAGGGGAACAAAACATCTTCAGACCCTGCTAAAATTATACACTGGGTTTTACTAGTATTTCTTCATGAGTACTAAATAGATACAGAAGAAAGGAAATAGAGGTGTACTCAACATTTTCTTGAATACAAGTAATTAACATATTCATATTTGTAAATGGACTTGTTGGTATATTTAAGCAAGTAGATTTAAAAAGTGTAAAATGAAATTCAAGAAAGAATTTCCTAACTCACCAGTCCGACAATTAGTAAGAAATATCTCCCTTTAGGTTCCTGGAAGACCTCGGTGTCTGAGTCTGCAGGAGGCTGGAGGTGGTGCTGTGGGAAGACCTCTCTCCATATTATCAGCTGGCCAATTCTTTGCTTTGCTGCTAAAGGCAGTAGGCAGTACTGGCGACAGTATGCAGCAATCTCAACAATATCATCCTTAGGTAGATGGCTGCACACCAAGTAACCCTGAGATTTAATCATGAGCCAAAACCAGTAAGTAACATGAATCAATGATCCCGCATTTCTAAGAGTTTTAATAACACCAAAATAGTAGGCTTAAAATAGTGTAGTTCTAAAGGGAGTAAACTAAGATCTGGCCAAATCCATACCTTTTTTCTGAGTCAAACCTCAGATCAAGTTTGACAACCTCAGGGACCCAGCAGACAGGCTTTTACACAAAGCCAGATCACCTCAAGTGGGATTACCTTGGATGCTTGGTAAAAGTAGGACCAGAAAGGGACACAGGGTCAAGGTTAGCACAGACTGATTCTTTTCTGTGTATCTCCTATATCAGCTGATTCTATGGTAGGTATGTTATTCATTGTTTTTAAAGATATTTTTCAGTGAAAAACTTAAACTGACTTGGTTCTTAATGTTTTACATGGACATAGTTTCTTGATGCCACAAGATGCAATATATGTCACTTCTGAAGAAGAAATTAAAAAAGAGCCAAGAACACTACTGCAAAAGGAAATTAAAGAATACATTGCTGGAGAGAGCTCAGTGGGTAACAACACTGGTCATCAAGCCTGATGACCTGAGTTCTATCCTGGGAACCGGACATGGTAGAAGGTGAGAACAACTCCTTCAAGTTGTCCTTTGACCTTCACATATGTTCTGTGGCTCATGCACACACACACTAAATACATATATATATATATATATATATATATATATATATATATATATATAATATTTAATTCTGAAAAACAGAACATTGATCTTCTCTTTTATGTACTTTATTCTTTTAAGTATTCTTTCACTTCTGCACATTTGGAAATGCCTTAGCATATAGTAAAACATAAATATTTACTGTATTTATAAATCTCTGAGGTATTATTTCCAGTCCATAGTCTTCCATGTACGTAAAAGAAAATTTACTTTAGGTCTATGTACATAGCAGTTGGATATTGATAAATATCTCAAGTTTCAACTTACCTTGTAAAACAGAGAAGACCCCAAAATTGTGTACAGCCGTCTCATGTCATAGTAATCCTCGGACTGTGGGGAAATTCATAGTTGATTTATAATGTGGCACTCATTTATTTTTATGTAAAAGATAAAAATATTCTAGCTAAGCTGCAAGAGTTCAAGTGGAGATTGTATCTGTTAGAAATAACTTTTTTTTTGGTGTTTTGAGACAGGGTTTCTCTGTGTAATAGTCCTGGCTGTCCTGGAACTCACTTTGTGGACCAGGTTGGCCTCAAACTCACAGAGATCTTCCTGCCTTTGCGTCCTGAGTGCTAGAACTAAAGGCATGCATCACCACTGCCCTAGAAACAACTTGTTATGGTACCTTTGACATCAAAATGCTAGAGGATGGGGATGAAAGAGCAATGTGTTTACTTGTCTAATAGCCTGTGGTCTTAAACATAATAGAACTCAGCATTTGCTCTTCTATGAGGGATTCTGAAAACAACTATTATAACAAGAAAGCTCCTATTATAATTCACAATATCCAATATTATCATGCACTACTTTTGAAAGGGTAAATTGGAACAATTTATTTGTGGACAAGTGAATGATATTTAAAAAATCAGAACACACACTCTATTTGAGTAATCTCTCCTTCTAGGGATCTATAAGATAACTCAGTGAATTGAGACATTTTTGTAAAAGCCGATAGTGAATTATTTAGAATACAAATTAGAGATAATGCCACATTCAGGAATGGAGGAATGATCAGCTAAGTTTGATGTTGTATCAGAGAACAGTACAAGTATTAGAATAATGCAGGCATAAAAGCTACTGGATGCACTGCTCAGCAGAAAATGCAAGTTCCAGAACTAAACACCACTACATCTGAGTCTTGCTGAATGGTGTGCACTCTCCCACAACTAACTACAATATATATACATATATACATATATACATATATACATATACACATATACACATATACACATATACACACACACACACACATATATATATATATATATATATATATATATATATCTCCATCCATCCATACATGTGGGGTTTTGGGTAGGAATGTAAGGTTACAGAAAAGTCTAGAAAGATCCATTCCAAGCTCTGAGAGTAGTTACTCCTGGGATGCCAGTGGGAAAGGATAAAAAGAAACATTTGTCTTTGCCTCTTCCTGCAACGTGCATCTGTTAATTTTATCCTAAACATAGAGGAAATGATAAATCAGAAATAACCTAAGCATCTTTGAAACTGTATTCCATCCATATGGTGCAGTGCTACTCAGAAATAAGAGGACTGAACAACACTGGGCACGGTGGCACATGCCTGTATATGCCTTAGGAGGAGGCAGAAGGTGGGAGACAGAAAACAGTAGCATCAGCTCCTTCATGTCTCAAGTCACACTGAGAGTTTCAAGTTCAGCTCAGACTTCCAGTGTTCAAAACTCATCGAGTCTCCATCTCTGTTCTTACAGGGTCCTAGTGTTTGTTAGTTAATCACTGTCTAAGCCTCATAACACATATTGTACAGCCAGTATTTCAACTGAATAGAAAGCCTTGGGACAAGTAGACATTTGCCAGTATCAAAACAGAGGTTGAGTTCTCTAAGCCCACTTGCCAGACAGAATGATTGATTACAAACTGAGAGCTCAAAATGGCACCTCGTGGAAATTGTCCTTCTCTTACCAGTTCTTCGAAGTCGGCAGCCTCAAGGTCACTCAACACTGTGTCCAACTCCACCTGTGTGGACACATGAGGAACACTCAGAACTGCCTGAGGGACTGAATACGCATCTCTCCCCGTCACACTACTCAAGAAATATCCCCAAATGGAACATGATATTTTTAAGCTTTGCAAATAAAAACAATAACTTATTTAACATATGGACTTTTTTATTAAAAGTTGCTGGAAAATGATAAAAAAAACCTTTTGATGAACAGAAAACAATTTATGGGATTAAAAAACTGCTTTCTTGTTTTTAAGTTAATTTTTTTAACTTGTTAGACTAAGCAAAATGAAAATCACTATTAATGCGCTCAACCTGTTTCAGACTTTTCCCTCCCTGTGTAGTGTTGATCAGTTGGATTCTTGAAAAGTGCCAACATTCTTCCTTGTTTCTCTCCTGGAAACAATGTTTTGAATAAAGCATTGCCCATCGTTATTCAGATTGAAACACTGAGGCAGGAGCTCCCCTGGGATCTGGCACGGCTTAACTTCCCCACAGAGTTATTTTATTAGACAACAATCTTTTACATAGGATTTGGCTTTGTTTCCATGGAAATTGCTGGAACTTTTCCTTGAAATATCCACAATTTAAACAAAGTGAAATTAACCTGCAATGCATAAATGTGTATACATACCAAAAATAATTACTTAAATATGTAGTATATACATTATGTATAAATAAGGAACCCCCTGTTTTTTCTTCTTTTTTGCCCCCTTAAAGGCTAAGGCATTCTCTGCAGGGCTGTGTCTCACACTGTGTTATTCTGAGACAACACAAGCTCCTGAGACATTAGTCATGCCTTTCAACGCTTTTCACACAGTGTGACTTAGTACTCATTTGTGACCCACTTTTTTCTGCACCTAGCAAATACTTTGTGTTCTCTTGCTTGGTGAGAACCTTTACCTTGTGAAAAACTGTCTGACAACGGGAACAAACACATGTGAATGTTGCTCTACTTGGTCTCCAAGCTGATGCTAGACTAATATAACCAGCTGTCCCTATAGAAAAAAAGGTAAAACGTTGTCCCTCTAACAATGCCAGTGTGCCCCAGGAAAGCATGACTGAAAAAATCCTCAAACACCTGGGAAAGAGGAAACTTCATCATATACTAAACTTGGAATAAAGTAAGTTATTTCCAAATTAAAATCAAATACTTCCACTGAACGTTTGCCAATCATAAGTTGCCTCACAACTACTTTTAAACCCAAGTTTTTATGGGATTAAATTTCTTACTATTTTCATTAGAAGATATGTTGTCAATAAAAGCTACTATTCTAAGACAATGAAAAATCTCAAAGAAAGGAAGCAAACATTTTTTGAGCTTTTTGGGAAAACAAAAACTCTGGGGCTCTGGTTTTTGGTTATACATGTAGAAAGCCTGAAGATGGTATTCAGTCCAAACAAGTCAAATGCTGAACAGAAAAGTCAACTCTTCCATGTCTTCCATGTCTTGAAGGACAAGAGCACAGCAAACTGCTAGCCTCAAGATCCAGGAGACAGAGACAGAGACAGACAGAGAGAGAGAGAGAGAGAGAGAGAGAGAGAGAGAGAGAGAGAGAGAGAGAGAGAGAGAGAGAGCGAACCACTTACTCACAGCTGCATAACAGACACAGGAGCACAAACTTCCAACACAGCCAGGAAAAATCTGCCCTGAAGTTGGCAAGTTGCCAGAGGCTCCATGTGGTAATTTCCACAGTTGAAAACTCCATGGAAACCTATGGTCGTACCCCAAGCTTTTGTGAGTTTTCCCACCAGGAGCTTAACCAAGTTGCTACAGTAAATGCCCTCCTAACTCTCTGACATGAAGATAGAAAGGGGACCGCTGAGCTACACTCTAGAGCACTGGGCTATCCTTAACAAAGCGTGCCCCATGGAGAAACTAGTTAACTACAGCACAGCCCCATGGGATGTGGCAGACCTGGGGGTAAACACAGTCAGCAATAGCCTTCCTTACTGTAGAAGAGGACTATGCAACCTCCTATTTGGGAGGAGGAAGATGCCAAACCCCAGCTTAGGCTAGCTAGCCAGCCTGTCTCAACAAAGAGGGGAAAGGAAATCTGACAAACAATGCTATGGCCCACAGTCCACCAACCTCCAGGCTCACTGAAAGGCTAAGCCCTAACCACGGGCCAAGGACACTTCCCCTCCCAACACTCCACCACCTCATCAGCAAGGCCTATGTCTAGTGGTTCTTTCAGATTTACAACATGTACAACTACCAAGAAAAAAAAAAGCACAAGGCTCCAAACAGTAATCTCACAAATTTAAGATAGGCAGTATCAGATAAGATATGGCTAAGACTAGACAAACTTATAACAGTCAGGAAATCCATGCAAGAAAAGAAGACAAGGCAAGCTAAGATGGAGTCCCTACAAAAGAACCAACAGGAAGTGCACTGTCGAAAGCACTGTAGCAGTAATGATGGTCTTTGAGGGTAGAGCTGTGATTGCATGTGGTCAAGGTTAGGACCCCTGCATCCTGCATCACACAGTACTCTTTTTGTGGACTGGGGTTAGATGTAAAGGTATACTGTGAACTCTAGAACAATAATTAAAAGCAGCAAAAGAAAAAAAAGCAAAAAATTGTGTGAAAGTTGTAGCTACAAAGGACAGAAAGCAAACAGAACACAAGGGGATGAACATGGAACAATGGCAGCAAAAAGAAAGCATACCAAGTATGACTATCATTTCCTTTAATTTCATTTCATGATTATTATTACACACAGGTCAACAGAAGAATCCTCAAGAAAAATTCAAAACTATTGATTGTGTGATATTTTGATTGCATTCTGACAATAAAGTTTCCTTTGAGTTAGAGGGAGAAGCTAGCCATTAGCTGACCAAAATTAATCATATGATTAATTAATCATTAATCATAATTGGAGGACTGAGGACAGATAGGAGACAGGAAGTAATAAGGCAAGGCTGAGAGAGGACCTCCACCCTTTTGGATTGAGGAAGAGAGAGGTCACTGGTGGCTTCTCTGTTGCGTCTGTGATCTTTCAGGTTCTCACTCCAGTATCTGACTCCCAATTTTTTATTGATAAAGAATAATTAGATAAATGCTTCAACTATTTTTTTTTCAGTGCAGGGACAAACCCAGGCCCTCACACATGCTAGGCAAGTGCTAGCTCTATCACAACAAAAAGGGAAAGTCCAGACCAACACAGACACAAAAATTCTCAACAAAGTCCTAAGAAGGTCTGGCAATATGGCTTAGCTGGTAAAGTACTTGCTGCTAAGCCTGAGGGCCTGAGTTCAATCCCTGGAACCCCAATGGAAGAGGAAAAGAACTGACACCCAAAAGTTGTCTCCTGGCTTTCACAAGCACATTCTAGCACTAAGCTCATACAACATGACCAAACTGGTTTCCTTCCAGGAATCCAAGGTTGGTTTAACATACAAACCAGTAAGTGAGATCCATTACATAGACTCAAAAACCAAAATCACATGATCATCTCATTAGCTATAGAAAAGGCTTTTGGTCAAGTTAAACATCCGTTCCTGATAAAAACACTGAAGCAATTAGGAATAGAATGGACATACCTCAGCAACATAAAAACTATATAAAACAAACTTACCGCCAGCATTATATTCAAAGTGGGAAAAAAAAGGAAAGCATTTCTTTTGCAACTAGGAATGAGGCAAGCGTGCCCATTTTTACTACTCTTATTCACTACAGTTCTCAAAGTCTTACCTAGAGAAGTAAGACCAGAGAAAGTAATAAAAGGTACACACACAGGAAAGAATGCAGCTGAGTACCCCTATCTTCGAGAAGACCCCAATGATTCTGCCACAAAGTGCTTAAAAAGAATGAACCACCTCCAGTAAACTGCAGGATGGAAAACTAACATGTATGGATCAAAGACTGTATAGCAATAGCCAACGTACCAAGAAAGAAACATAAAACTAACCAAGAAGGGGGAGCCTTCTACAATGAAAATACTGAGACACAAAAGAAATGAATTAAAGAAGACCTCAGAAGGCAGCTCCCATGCTTATGCTCACATTGCTTTGTGAAGTCATTTTGGTGAGTCACACATGTCTAGGAAATTAAGAATTTCATCTAGATTCTCCAGTTTTTTGGAATATGGGTTTCCAAAGTATTTATTAATTATCCTCTGCATTTATAAGAATTTGTTAACACTTCACTTTTTATCACAATTGGTTAATTTGAATCTTCTCTCTCTTCAGTGAGCTTGGCTAGTGTTTTGTCGATCTTGTTCACCTCTTCAGGTATTTCTACCACTTCCTTTGTGCCTTCCTGAAGCTCTTCTCTTTCTGTTTTCAGAGGGGAGTCTGTTCTGTTACAAGGTTACAAAAAGCCAGCTCCAGTCCACCATCTAATCCAGAAAGTCAATGTAAGCTGAACACATTACCCCTAAAATCATTATGACCTCTACCATTGGGTAGAGGGGCCAATGGTAGAAGGATGGACTATATATTGTCAAGATCAAGTCTCTTCAATAAAGCAATGAAGAAACAGGGACAGGAGCCTCGGTGACTCTTAGCCATGAAGACAGCTCTCACTGGTGCCATCTGATGGCAAAGGGCCCGGGGAACTTGAGCCTCTCCAAGGTTAAAAGACCCCCAGTGGATGTGAGACAGGCTTTGGAGCCAGGGTCCTTTTATCTTAAAGGCAATGCTATCTAGTTACTTTGCATGTCAAAAAGTTCTGTTTTCTCATGAAAGCACTGGTGATTTAAGAAAATGAGGTTGGGGATACAGCTCAGTGGCAGAATGCTGGACCAGCACACTTAGGCTGCCAGGCTCAAGTTCCAGGACTAGTAAAAGAAAAGAAAATGATCACTGTAGTCTGAGACTGGCAATTTACAGAACCAGTATAAAAGATCAGAAGGCCAAGTGTCCTGTATGCTGATACCCAATTCCTTCAACTAAGGACCGTGTAATGGAACTTGCCCAACTGTAACTGCAGTTACAGGGAGCACTACCACGTCCCCCATCTCATCTTGACATATCGACTTAAGTGATCAGCAGTAAATTGTAATTCACTTAGGTACATGTTGAAGGACTTCACGAAGAATAGAATCTTGACTAGGTTTTTCCAAGGTGTCTTCAGGAGTATACGGTGTCACCTCATTTAATACTGAGAAAATGCTATAAGTAAAGGAATTACATGGTAAGCCACACTGAAAGTTTCTGAAATGATCTTGTCAATTGTGTAAAGTTATAAGCGGTACACAATCATGAAGTTATACTGAAAACACCTAACCATCATGAAGCCCTATATTGGTAAGCTATATATGAAACAACCCAAAAGATAAAATATGTATGTTCATGGAAAAGAACTGGAATATGGTTCAGTAGTAGAACACATGCTTAGGATGCAAGAGGCATCCCAGGATTCAACATCCAGCATCAAAAAACAAAACAAAAGAATTATTTTGCTGTCAATGGACCTTGCATTCTTATTAAGACTGTCTGTTAATGCAGATCACCAGAGAATCTGTTTAGGTACAGTCTTTTAGTAGCACTAAAAAATGAAGTAACATTCCAAAGCTGCTCCTCTGTTCAAGAAGAAACCCACCTTAAATCTGGACAGAAACATAAAGCTGATCTTGTGTTATAAAATCATAGTCACAAAATTGCCAAGTAAGACATATAGCTTAGATTTCTGAAAAGAATTCTGAGTTTGGAAAGCTTAAATATAAAATATGGTAAGAGAACCAATTTCTATTTTTGTTTTTGTTTTTCAAGACAGGGTTTCTCTGTAGCTTTGGAGCCTATCAGTTTCTATTTTTAAAGGATCATTGGTTGAAGTTTATATCACTGGATCTCCTACTTCAGCAGCTTCTTCATTTACTACCTGTAATACCAAAGAACACACACACACACATACACACACACACACACACAAAGAGAAAGGAAGAAGAGGGCCGGTGAGCTCAATCCTGGACCCTAGATAAAGTTGCAGGAAGGGAACCAAGCATACTAACCCAACCTCTGACCTGTACACACCACAGTAGCAGGCCTGCCTCAAGTAATAAGTTTTAAAAATTATTTTTAAAAGAAAATGAGAGCTCAAAGCTCAGAACAAGGCAGATGGTTTTGATTGTTTCTTAGGACCCCTAAGATTACCTTGAGTTCCTGTGGAAGTGTGAGCCAACGAACTCCAGGGAGGCTGTCCAAAAGCACGGCACTGGCTGCATCATACTGTTGAGCACTAAGGCTGGCGCTGAGATGCAACTTGTCAGGTTGAAGAGCTCGTTGAAAGAACAAGCTGAAGAAATGATCCAAATGAGGAGTGTTCTCAACCTGGCAAAAGGCACTGAAGAAACAGGAGTTGTTGGTTGTTTTACTCTTTGCCTCTTTTGGGGGCCTGCCACATAGCTCCCAAATAATCATACACAGAGACTTAATTCTTACTTATAAATGCCTGGCCTTAGCTTGGCTTATTTCTGTCCAGCTTTTCTTAAATTATCCCATCGACCTTTTGCCTCTGGGCTTTTACCTTTCTCTATTTCTGTCTATCTTACTTTTACTCTTACTCCATGGCTAGCTGTGTGGCTGCGTAGCTGGCCACTTCATTACTCTCTCCTTGATCTCCTCCCAGATTTCTCCTCCTATTTATTTACTCTGCTGGCCAGTCCTGCCTATCCTTTCTCCTGCTTTGCTATTGGCTGTTCGGCTCTATATTAGACCAATCAGGTGTTTTAGACAGGCACAGTAACACAGATTCACAGAGTTAAAAAAAAAAAATTCAACATGAAAGAATGCAACACATCTTTGCATCATTGAACAAATAAATATTCCACAGCATAAACAAATGCAACATATCTTAAACCAACATTCCACAAAGGAAGCTGGAAGTGAGCACAAGCTGTAGAGAGGTCTATCACCTTCTGCACCTACTCAGATGGACGGGTTCCATTCCTGTACTGAAGCTCTCTTCCTCCCTGTTCCCTTTTAGTTACAGCCACTATCCACTGTAGTGTGAGGAGGAGGGTGTTAAGAAATACACTTTCCCTAGTCATGAAGCTGGGGAAACAGCATTGGACTGAACCAAGCCCTCTGAATGTGGGTGCCAGCTAGGAGGCCAAGACAATCTATGGGACCTCTAACAATGGAGCCAGTCTTTAACGCTAGAGCACAAATGTACTTTGGGAGCCCATTCCCTATGGAGGGATACTATTGCAGCCCAGATACAGCAAGGAGGGCCTAGGCCCTCCCCCAAATGATATGACAGACTTTGAAGGTCCCTTGTGGAGGGCCTCACTATCCCTGGGGATGGGTTGGGGTACAGGTTGGGAGGTTTGGTGGGGAAATTGGGAGGATGGGAGCTCGAGGGAATGAGGGGATGGATATGTAAATATTGAGTAGTAATTAAAGAATTAAAAAAAATACACTTTCTGTATTTAACAGGACACCAGGGAAGAACTGTTGGGCTGACCCGGGGGGCATGTGCACAAGAAAAAGGGCTGAAGTACACATTTCCATCCTTTCCATATTCCAGCCATTTACAACTCCTAGCTCTTTCAAGTGATGGAGGATAACAGAGACCTTTGAATCTTACTAGGCAACTGTCATAAGACTAATCAACGAGAGCCTCTCTGAATTTTGGTTTTCAAGTCAAAATTGGGGTTAATGTGATCCAACTCACGGTCAAATCACCTAGTACTCCGTACACACAACTTCTTGTGGTGCTTACTACGAGTACATAGGAACCAGAAAATAAGAAGCTAAGTTATTTTCCTCCTCAATTGAGGGTACAAGCATTGGAGGGAAGGAAGGAAGTAGGGACGCAAGAAGAAAGAGGGGGAGGATACTGGAAGATTAAATAGCAGATTTTAGACAGGCAAAAGCAGTTCAGCATTAATCATGCTATTCCTTGGAACAGCTCAGAAGATGACACAATGGCTGGCTCATATCATGACAAAGTAATAGTCACTGATTCATCCTGCAAATATTTAAGTGCCTCCTTTGTTCCAGTCTCTCTTTGCTAGGAGTGCAGTAAGAAAATCAAGACAGAAGACAATGAACTCCAGTGGAGCATACATTCTGATGCAATGAGGCAAGGAGATGACTAGAGTATGGATGGGTGGTATGACTGGTCAGGTGTTTATTTTAAAGATAGGATTTTATGACATTTCTCAGGCTGGCCTAAACTTGTAAGGTCATGTGTCCCTTCAGCCTCCCAAAGAGCTGGAACTATAGGTATGCAACTTTGTATCCAGTCAGTTTGCTGTGTTAGAATAAATGACTAAGAAAGACTCTGATAATAGGCCAATTAAGTTGATATTGATATCCCTATATGAAGAAGACCCAGCAGGAGGGAAGAGTGCAGAGACTGGGGTGAAGCGAATTTTGCCAATGTGTAAGGCAGGGGGTTGGGTGTAGTTTGGGATCTGATCAGATAGGGAGGTAGGTGAGACCCAGATAATAATGTTGATAATTCTAATTGCTTTATGAAAATGGAAATTAATTAATGTAGCAAGAACGAAGCAGGCCATTGTAGTACCATGGAACAGCTGTTGGGCAGGAAAATGATAGACACAGAAAGAAGTGGATGGAGATGCACTTTAGACTGGTTGGGACTTGCTGATGGATTAGTTGGGGATGGTGAAAAGAAATGTAGCTTTAATTTGCTCATAACACTAATAGGAACTAGTGCACAACTTTAAAATGATCCTTAAGTCTTTGGACATTTATAAAACCTTTTTGAAATCTTTTTATAAAAAAAAACTTTACTAAAAATTGCTACAAAATGTCTACCAATAACTGCTTACATCCCTGTTGCTTCTTAAAAAACAGTCATATTTCCATTTGTTTTCTTAGTTTGTCCTTCAAGTCCCCACTTAAACAAGGGGAAATTAATTAAATTTGCTGTCACGACAGAGAAATTTAAATATCAATAGAAGGTGAAATTCAGAGAAACTGAATAGGTTCTCTGCCCTCAGCTTACTCTGTGGTCCATTCAACAATTTACGTAGTTGGTTGACATGTATGAAATCTATTGCAGAAAGTTAATCTTTAATAATCTTCCAGTTTGTGGAAACACATCAACTAGGTCACAATACTGCAAAGTTTGCTGCTCTAACATAACTTTTAAAAGGCAATTAAGACCACAGTCTCATTTCTCATTAATTAAAATCACATTGGTAAAAGGTAAAGGCACTGTGTCTGCATGACCAGCCTTTTGCACCTCATTCATTTGGAAGTTTCTGGTAAACAATCAAGTCGGGAGGGATGTGGCTCCTCACAGATTCCTCCAGTGGAGAATGTGACAAACAAAATGAACTTTCCAGACTGACATAACAAAAGTTCACCCGAGATTCTTTGAGCGTTATAACAATAAAGGCTTACCAAATAAGCAGAGAGAGATACTACCATGTTTGGAAAAAAACAAACTATCTTTCAGTTTCTATTCTGGTATATTCTGGTGTTTATAGCAGAGATACCACTTTAGGCCCCAGAGGCACTAGAACCTGCAGAAATCCCACTGGAGAAAAATGCTTTCCATTCATAATTCTGTAGATTCAAATGATTAACAGTTACCTCAATGTTTTCCCTTCAAATCAGGAAATACATATCACATTATAAGTTTAAAAACCAAGGAACACCAACAACTGGCCAAAGTGCCAAGAATAAGTGATGGTTGAGTGCTTGACTCTAAATGGGATATCTATATCAACCCCCAACCCCCAGGGTTTAGCATCAAAGTGAAGAATGGAAGAGTCTGGGTGTGTAGGGAGACATGCAAGAAAAGACACCTACTGGATACAACAGGGCCATTGCACTTGTGAACTCATTATAGCTATGGTGTCTGCACAGACCTGTACAAGACTAGAATCATTAGACATTTCATCACAGATGGGGAGTGGCCCATGAGGGACTCATGACACTTAATGATTTCTTCAGTGGCGTATCCACTGAAAAGTTGCCCATGTTCTAGTAAATAATCCCCAGCAATGCTCATGCAGCAATCCTAATAAACTCAGTGGGTCACAGGACACATGAAAGTGTGTGTGTGTGTGTGTCGGGAGGTTGTTGGGAAGAGAGAGGATTTCAGTAGAAGTAGGAGGTAATGAAGAGTGAGCACTACTAAAATTCACTGTACAAACTTGTGAACCTGCCAGAGGATAAAAAATAGAAAAAAGAGAAACAAAGTATGCCTAAAAGAGATATGCATATTTATGTTTTATGGAGAATACACAAAGGAATATATGGCACCTTAACATCCATACAGTGTATCTGATTTCCACTAACTTTGCTTTGTTAATTTTTTTTTTTTGAGACAAGGACTATAATTCAAAGTGGCTTGGAAACTCCTTATGTAGCCTAAGCCTGCCTTGAACTTACAGTAATCCTCCTGCCTCAGATTCTCAAATGCTGAGACTACAGGTATGAGCTACCATGCCTAGGGAAATGCATATTTTTAATTAAGCTTTTTGAATACAGATACATTTTTGGTTAATGAAATAGCAAAGAAAACACAAACATTATCTTAAAATCTTAATCTCTTCTGTATTCTACACAGAAATAATGCTATTTTTGCTTCTAAAGAAATGAACAAGTTTGTACTCATTCATATAATATAGAACTTGTAGTAATCACTACAGCTTGAACCAATTAGCAAATTTTCATGAAATATTGGAGTATACTAGGGAAGAAGTAATAGCATCATGGTTTCACTAAAAGTCAGGTGTGGTGGTTCACATCTATAGTCCCAGCACCTAGGAGGCTGAGGTAGTAGGATCATGAGTTCTAGCCCTCCCAAGCTACATACCAAGGCCAGGCCAGTCTGAGATACCCAGGGAGATTCTGTCTCAAAAAAAAAATCATAATTGAATTTAATAAAAATTAAGAAAGAAAAGGAGGAAAGAAAACATGAGGAAACTGTGACAAGGCAAAGAATGAAGAACCAACTTGCTCTCACTCAAGAGTTGCTGTGAAGCATAGAGGAAGACACAGAATCATGACTCAACACTTGAGTCAGAGTCCAGCAAAATACTTACCTATCTAAGGAACCATACATGAACTTCAGGGTTTGGGCAGTGTCTTCTATCATGTTCCTTAGCTGGGGAAGAGGAACTCTTAAAAGAAGAAATGCAGTTACTCATTCACAACATAATCTAATGATATAGACCCCAAAGAAGCAAGATGCCCTTACATTTACATATTGGTACATTTAGTGAGCTGTGAGCAGAGCTATTAAATACTGCTTACCCAACTAGTGAATGGTCACCCTAAGGTAGGAAGCCACTTCTGCACTGCAGAGTGACTGTTTTACTAAAACCATTGAACACCTGGGCAAAACACTCTGTGCTAAGTCTGACTCCCCAAATTCTTCAGCATGAATAAGCTGCAGGCATATGGAGGTTTGAAAGAAAATGGCCCCCACAGAGAGTGGCACTACAGGAGGTCTGGCCTTGTTGGAGGAAGAATGTCACCATGGAAGCAGGCTTTGAGGTCTCATATGCTCAAGCCATGCTTAGTGTGACAGTTTACTTCCAGTTGCCTGTGGATCAAGATGTAGAACTCTCAACTCCTTCTCAAGTACCACGTCTGCCTGCATGCTGCCATGTTTTTCATCATGACAATAATGGATTAAATCTCTAAAACTCTCAGCCAGCTCCAATTAAATGTTTCCCTTTATAAAGTTGCCATTGTCATGATGTTCCTCACAGTAATAGAAACACTAAGACAGAAGTTGATACCAGAGACTGCAGTATTGCTGTGAATGGCCTGTCCATGTATTTGGGACTTTGGGTTAGCTAAATAGTAGAATGCTTTAATTGCTGCTTAATGGGCCATACTAATAGGAGCATGGAAGACAGAGGTACTTAGGATGATTTGAACTGTGGGGTCTGGCTCAAGAGGTTTCAGAGGAGGAGAATTTTAGTATGCTGCCTAGATTGTTCTTGTGATATTTTTGGTGAAGAATGTAGCTGCTTTTGCCCTTGTCAGAAAAGTCTCCCTGAGGCTAAAGTAAAGTGTTTTGGATTAATTCCATTGGCAGAGGAAATCTCAAAACAACTTAGTATAGACTTTGTTGTGAGGTGACTGGTGTTGACTCTTAATGACGATTTATAATGAAAAGGAGAAACTGAGAAAGGAAAAACACAAATTGTGCGATTTGAGAAGGAAAGGGGGACCAGGAAGTGAAATGGCTAAATCAAGAAGATAAACAGATTAAGAAATGGAATAAAGGGAGTGGTGAACTCAGGGCAAGACCCCACCCAGCTAAGTTTGCAATTTGTGAAAAGGAATTAAAGAACACCTTAGGTCCAGGAATGGTCACACATGTCTTTAATCCCAGCACTTTGGAGACAGAGGCAAGCAGATCTGTAACTCCAAAGCCAGTTTGGTCTACAGAGCAAGTTTCAGGACAGTCATGCTTAGGCAGTTAAAAAAAAACAGTGAAAACAGAAAGCTGGTGAAAATCTTATTGAATGAGGGGGCCATGTTCCAGCCCTAGCAAGCAGCAGAACTTAGCAGTTTCAGCTATGTGGCTCTGGCTTTACAGTTGAGGATAGAAGAAGGGTATTAATTATGGAATCTTACTTCCCTATTAAAGAAAGCTGCTGAGGCCAGGCATATGTCAGAGGTGTCCCTGAGTGGAGGCCAAGAGTTTTAAAGCTATGACAGTGAAGCCTGAATTGCCTTGAAGACACAAGATGTTAGAGATGCCAGAGCCGTGGCACACCTACTGAGGAAAGCTGCTGACCAGTCCAAGAGAAAGAAGTGCATTTCAGTCAACAAAACTGAGAAGAATTGGAGATCTGAAGAGCATTTTGACATCAGACATAGCGATGCAGAGTTTGGAGTTTGCCCAGCTGATTTTTGCTCTTGCTTTGGTCCAGTATTTCCTCACTGTGTTCCCTTCCCTATGTTTTGGAGTGGTAATGTATATCTTGTGACATTATATGCTTGAAATATGTGCTATGCTTTGTGATTTTGATTTTTACAGGGTATTACAATTAAGAGATTGACATATTTCTCAGAAGAGACTTTGGACTTTTAAACAAGTTTGAGACTATTATAAATTATGGGGACTTTTGAAGTTGAACTGAATGCTACCTCTGTGTTGTCTATACTGACAGCCCCCCAAAACACAGGTAACAACTACCCCATTGTAACACCTTGGGATCATAAAACCATCACAAGGAGTTGACTTTTTGATTAAAGTGGCATTCTTTTAATGACATAGACTTTTTTTTAACCATTATTTTACTTTTACTTTTTTGTTGTTGTTGTTACCATAGTTTCAGAAATTTTTTTAAAGGTAAACAAACAAACAAAAAAATCTCAACTTACTCTTCAGCAGGCAGGCCAATTAACAACAACTTGTCAGACTCTTTCAAGAAAGCAACGTGAATTTGTTTCCCATTTAAATGGAGGGATGAGCTAAGAAAAACATAAATTCAAGATGTGGTTAGAATATATTTTATGAAGTCATAAAAATATCTTTAAAAGGTTACACATGGTATAATTTAAGAACTGAATTGCTTAATAAGCAAATTTCTTGGCACATACCTAACTACCGCACAGAAAACACAGGGGTTGTGTAGCAACAAAAATTAATTTGGAATTGTCTCCAAATCCCCAGGACATACAACAGTAGAATCACTGCATGCCTATAATCCTGTCTTCAGGAGGCTGTGAGTTTGAAACCAGCCTGAGTTACACAGTTTCAGGACAGCAGAGTTACACAGTGAGACCCTCCCTGTCTCAAATTGGGTGTATGTGAAATGTTTTGTTGACATTAAGTAGCTATATACAATTTAGTTTTTTTTAAACAACTGTTTCCATCCTAGCTCATAGCTCCAAGACTTTCTGATTGCCCATGTATGGGCATGATCACTAAGGTGATTACAAAGAAAAGAAAACAGTGATTCCAGCTAAAAGATGACAACCCAACAATATGAGAGGCGGGTATAGAAGCACATGACAAAACTGTAGTCATATGCACATCTTGCTCAACGGAACTCCAGGACAGGCATGTGCACAGTGTGTGATGGTTACAGAGGGAGTGCTTCTGTCAGCTGTCAGTGTGGACATTTCATGCATGAGCAGTTTATTCTTAACCATACTTCATGTGGCTGCAAACAATTAGATAACTTCTCAAAAGAAATACAACAACCAACTATGGAAATATAGAGAACACAAGTGTGTGCCGCTTTAAATAAAAACTATTAAGCAGATTTTTTTCCCAAACAATATTATTTTTATCTTAAAGTTTAAAGGTACATACACTTTTAGGCAAATATTATCATATCCTCTTTTATATCACACTAGCATTTTTACATTTTTTTTAAAAAAAGAGTATGCAACAAGACACACATAGTGTTAAGGAACTCTGAAAATAGCATTTCACATTTATTGTTTCCTCAAAAAGGTTTTCCTAGCTGTCCTTATTGCTTGCATTTGGTTACCTCATGTCTTACCATGTCAAGATGTAGCTATTAAGTAAAATGGCATCTACCCTACATAGCAGAGAAAAACAAAGAACAAACCTACATGAAAAAACTTAAATTTAGCAGAAAACAAACCCCCAAACAAACAAACAAAAAAGTTAAAACATTACTCTAGGGGCTAGAGTGATGGCTTGTTAGTTAAGAACACTAGCTGCTCTTCCAGAAGACAAGTTTTGTTCCTAGCACCCATGTCAGGTATATGTGTATTTCTCTAACTCTAGCTTCAGGGAATTCGATGCCTGTGGCTTCTGTAGGTACCTACACTCATGTTCACAAACCACCCCTACTCTCTCACACAATTAAAAACATATTTTTTAAAAAAGCATCTTATGATTCTATTCATTTGAAATGTCCACTGATGGGATCTCTTCCCAACAAGGCTAGCAAGCCAATGGGTGCCTGGGGCTTGGGCTGCAGTGTACAGGTTGACACCTAAGAGGCATGGGGTTTCTTTTTAAGGTGATAAAAATGTTTTGAGATTGATCATGGCCAATCTATGAATATACTTGAAACTATTTACTTGTATACTCTTAAAAAACACTTATTTGCTTTTATTTTATGTGTTTTGTTGTTTTGCTTCCATGTATATCTGTACCATGTGCATGCCTGGGACATGCCAAGGTGCTAGATTGCCTGGAACTGAAGTTACAGATGATTTGGGATACCATGTGGGTCCTGAGAATCAAACTCAGGTCCTCTGGAAGAGCAGCCAGTGCTTTAAAGCTTTGAGCTCAACTCTGAGTTCAACAAGCTGCTTTTATAAATACAAATTTATATATGAAGTCTTCAAATATATAATCAATGTATTTATCTATATAAAACTCAGAGATTTACACCTAACTTTTATTTAGGGAAACAAGTAATTTCTTCCCTTTATTTTAGATGCCCCATATCATCTAAAACTTTTAAGTGTAATTTTTACCAGGAGATGGGAAACAAAAGTTAAAATCTGGGAGATCCAACTTCATTTTTTATCAGTAATATGAGAGCTGTTAAAACCTTTTTCATGATTATTGAAATATTAAAGTAGAAAATAGTAATAATTTATTTTATGAAACATCAAAGTCAAAAAGCTCTGAGCTCTTCATCCATATCTTAACCATGGCATCGATGTCAGGCCTGACAAATAGTGTGGGGTGCTCTCTTTCAATGGCTGAGGAGTTCCCCTCTCTTCCCCTTTCTCCACTCTCCTTCCCCTGGTGCTAGAGATGGACCCAAGGCCATAGGCATGGTGCTATCTTGGTTCTGACTTCTGCCCTTTCATTAATAAATAAACTTCACACAACACTGAGTTCTGAATAGCCCTCCCAAAGCAATGTATATATGTATATATGTATATATATGTATATACATATACATCTATATATAATAATTACTATAAAATCAGACTATTTTTGTGTGAAAAATGGTATATTGCTTAGTGAGTTGACAATCACAACAAAAAATATAAGTCAAGATACATAATAATATCATGTTTAAAAGTAACACTTTCTTTTACAGAAATTCTCTCTCTCTCTCTCTCTTTCTCTCTCTCTTTCTCTCTCTCTCTCTCTGTATGTGTATGTGCGTGTATGGTACACATATGTACGTGTGGCATGTGTACCACAGCTTGAGTGTGGAGTTTGGAGGACAACTTGTAGGAATCTGTTCTCTCAATCTACCATCTGATCCCAGGATTTGAACTCAGGCTAACAGGCTTGACAGCAAGTGCCTTTACCCATGAGCTAGCTATCTTGCCAACTCAAAGGCGACATTGTCATGAAGAATTGTCTAATGGGTCAACAGGCAACATTTAATTAACTTAATTAAATGATCCTGGCAAATCCTAGACCTGTAGCTAAATTAATAACATACACTCCAAATGATAAAATCAGTGTTTAGCTGAAGCAGATGCACAGCTATCCTCCCCATAGTAGACCTCTGCCACAGACAGGAACCACTAAGATGATGAGAACATGAAGAAAGAGCGAAACATTGTTACCTGGTAACTTGTGTCCCAGTTACACTTTCCAGCATGTCACAGAGTGTGAGAAAAATCCCCCTCACACTCTTGAGTTTCTGAGAGGCTTCAGACACTGGGTAATGGTACAAAATTTCCTGCTGTTAGGGAAAGAACAAATGATGGGTTCTCAGATGCTCCTTCCAACATCTGTCCTCAAAGTTCAGACTTTGTATGAAGAACAGAACAACAATCCTTTCAGCTTTAGTCAGAGCTTCATTCAAATCCAAGGACAGAACTATGCCTGGAATGTTCACACTTCAACAAGCATTTCAAATGCTACACTTGAAAGTAAGTTTAGAGACTACAATGCTCAGAAGACTAATCTATACAATCAAAATTATTATTGATTTCAAATAGTGTTTTAAGCTTCAATCCCATGTGTTACTCCTAGGAGTCTTTTAAATTTCTTTCATACTGAATCTTAAAAGATAATCATTATTTTTGGTGAAGTTACTAAAAATTTACTTAATTATATTTACAAAATAAGAATACAAAACTGAAGAAGTACAAATAGGAAGAAAAAAGTATCACAATATTATACAGTCTGAAACTTAAATATGGAAGGGTTTAAACAGTATAAATCTATAGGAAAGGGCACATTTTATTTTAAATTGTGGGAAATGCTAATTTACACGACAATGTAGAAAATGGTTAATATTTTCTATTTTTAGTGAGACCCTGTTTCCAGGAAACAGCTTTAAGGAAGTACAGTAATGAATCTCTAGGACCTGCTGTGTGCTGACGCTCCTAGAACACTAGGTATCTTGAACCTCACTTTCTATAGATACTTAAGCAACATCTATTTTCCTCAAACAGCAGATTAAAAGTAGAAAAAAATTAAAACCTCTAGATAGAAGCTATGAAGAATTCAGAGTAATTTCCAATTGCACTAATGGCTATAATTGCTACAACGACAAGTCCAAACTCCTGGAGTATTATACTTCCCTAGCTTTTCCTTGGTTGTGTCTCTAAAGATTGTTAAACATCTATATGAGAAATAGTTATGTGGCAGTGTCCATATATTCACAATTTTTGTATCATCAGAGATATGATGATGGTATACTGTGAAACCTGCTTTTTATACTTACTAAGACCATCTAATATATGAAAATTATTCAATATGTACCATGAGATATGTTTGCCAAACACATTGCACGATGAGTCAAATTTTATTGCACTTTTTATTGTGAAAATAATTACAAAGTATTTTGTTATAATTTTATTATTTATCTCTAGAAACATGAATTAGAATCAAACATGAGTTAAAATCTTCTGTAATGTTGACTTAATAAATTTAAACCTTGTCCAACAAATACTTCTACTCTATTTTGCCAAAATACCAAATGCTGTTTTAAAGTCTTTGACTAGCTTTTTATAAGTCTCCATCTTGTGTCCTTGCATTCCAAATCTTGTAATTTGAGGACAAGTTCTGTATCAATTATGTAACTCTCAGAGAAAGAAATGGCCCTATGACATTTCATTGTAAAGTAACATAGTAGAAAAAAAAAAAAAAAAAGGCCGTTTAAGGAAGTCTCCACGGGAGTCTTAAAAGCCTTGGTGTCTTAAAAGCCTTGGTATTGAAGGGCTGGCAAGCTCTGCAGTGCCCAGCCAATTTAATTAGCTGTATTTTTAAAGTCCTCATTAGTAGCTTGTACTTGCAGAAGCTTCCACTCTGCGTGCTAAGAATAAAGAACCTCTCCTAATCACGATGTTGCTACAGAACTGGTCATAGACAGCAGCGTGTTTATTTGCGAGGCATTCACACACTTTCCCAGGGAACGTCAGGCATGATGACATGGGCTAGAAAGGTTCAGAACAGTACCCTCAAAACTTGGGAGACTTAAAAAAGAAATGCTTAAATGTCTCATTTGTTCTAAAGATACAAGGAGCCAGCAAGGTGTAAGAAATTGGAATTATTAACACTGCATGTCTATGTATTTTCTAGAACACAAAAAATGCCAAGCAGTGCATATGCAATTAATATAATCCTTACTATTTCAACTTTTATTAAACAGAAAACAACATAAGGAAATGCATGCCTCATATTACAAACTCGAAAAGGACAAGAAAGAAGCTTTTGGGATCTCACTCCCTATTGCTTAGAAGAGCTGAAAAGTGCTCTTACCTGTTTTAAAACACTGGTGATATAAAGTACCTACACTAGCATAACATAATATATAGAAAACACAGATAAGAGACAGCTCATTCCCTCTGTTCTTCTTGAACTTTGAATATGCTAGAAGGATGGACGGTCCCCTCCTTCTGCAGCATATGGGAGCAGACACTCACCTCCTCCTTGGATACCTCTGACTGGATCTGCAGCGTGAGGTACATGGTGATGTGTGGGGTGTCCAGGATACCATGCTGGATGCTGTCAGTCTCTGACCCACAGAGAAGTTTCACCAAATCATTTGTGCTCGACTGTGTCTTTCTCTTTTTGGGTTGGGCCGTTTCCTTTTTCACAGCATATGCATTTTCAAATGTCAGCTTCACCTGAAAAACATAAAACAAAATGTTTGACATTTCAACAAGGCAAAAGTTAAGAGGGAGAGACTGGGGGAAAGAGGAAATCTCATACGTTGGGAGTTGCCTTTCCTTCCAAATGGGGCAGGTTTCAAATAATCTTCTCTCACACAGTCTTTGTAGCTCTTCAAAGAAGGGCCAAAGATAGTGCTATCAAACAAACAACCGTTGGCATCAGGACTCTGCTCCACCAGGATTATCTGTCAGTTTTATCAGGATAGTTTTAATTTCACAGCCTGATGTCAAGATTGGTCAGAATACAGAATGTGGCTGTTTTCCAGCCGATGAAAGGCACCTTACACCTCTCAGGTACACTTCCTTGAAAACAGAGACACGTTCCCAGTGCTGGGGGACCAGAGACAACCCGCTCATTTCAAAGATGTACCAGCATATAGGATAATGAGGGCATCGTCCAAAGCTCAGAAGCCACATAGTCCTCCAGATGTTTATATTTTTTAAATGTCCTTTTAAAGAGAACGGTCCACAAAGTTTTAAATTTAGAGTCAAATGATGCTTTTTAAAATAAAAGCCAGGCATGTGCAGGTGGATCTCTGTGAGTTCAAGGTCAGCCTGGTCTAAAAGGCCAGTCAGGAATGTAACAGTGAGATTCTGTCTCAAACTAGTTAATTAATTAATGATTGATCAAGAATAAAGAAATCTAGCCAATGCTTGAAAGCAGGTAACATTGTATTAAGGCAGTTACACTGAGGAAAATACTTAAAGACTAAAAACAATACTAAATAATTCCTATTTTAGTAATTTATTAAAAGATGTGCCATCCTAATTCTAAATATGTGATAAGTACTAATACATTATGATCACTTTTAAAATTAACTTTTATATACTTTCATTTAAAATGTTAAGCATATACATATATATGCATATGTGTATATATAAAATCTACATAATTCTAAGCTACCTACCCAACTGATATATAATAAAACAAAAAAAAAAACATGAAAAAATCTTCCAAAAGAAAAAAAATATCAGGCATTTCTTTCTTGTTGGCAAGGAATAAGTGTTTGGGGTCATATTCAATTTTGCTTATCTGGAGCTCATAGCAGCTTTTATTGAAATGAACTAAGTTGGACACGTACATTTTCTAAGTCTCAGGATTTACTATATAAGCAAGTTCCTATTGTTTGGAAAGTGTCTCTCAAAAATTCACAGAGTAAAGGCATGGCCCACAGTTTAGTGCTAGTGGGAGACTGAAAGGTCTCCATGGAAGTGGGCGCATGCCCTAGGAGAATTGTGGGAACCTGGCCCCTCTTCCTCTTTCTCTCTTTTATTTATTGGTCATGAGATGAACAGTTCTGCTTTGCTTGCTCCCCAACATTTCCTTGTGGCACTCCCACTAAAGGCCTCAAGATAAGGGACCCATCTGATTATGGCCAGTTTTTACTGTCACCTTGACTAGATTTATAATCACCAGGAGATATACAATGGGCCATGTCTGTGAAGCTATTTCCAGGGTTTACTGAGGGGAGGACTCGCCCAGAAGGTGGGTAACACCATCCCATGGGATGTTGTCCTAGACTGAATAAAAAGGGAATAAAAAGCAAAAACAAAACCAGTCAAGCATCTGCATTCATCCATTTCCTGGTCTGCCCAGACAGGAAGAGTCACCTCTGTACACTCCGGCAGCCATGAACTCTACCACACATTTCCTGCTGTGGTGGACTTACCACTTTCAAACTAAGAGCCGTCATGCATTTCCACCTCTGTTATGTTTTTATTTAAGAAGAAGAAAAGAGAGAGGCGGATGAGACATATCGGCCCGGCAGAGTAGGGAGACTAAGAGAGAAGAGGAACAGGGGTAATGGCTGACCGCCACGGCTGGTCGCCATAGAGAGGCAGAGAGAGCACATAGGTGGGAGAAGAGAGAGTGAAGCAGAAGCAGAAAGCGATTATCAGGGAAGTTGGGATTTTTAAAGGGAAGACTGTGCATGTGCACTGTGGTTCCATGCATGCCCAGAGTCCTCACACGGTGGCGGGTAATGTGGTGATGACGTAGCACGTTTTTCCTATGTGTGCCCTGACTGTTGTCAGGGGGGCGGGGTCTGTCTCTTAAAGAGATACTGCCAATCAGCATTAAAGCCTGAACCTTTCACCCACCCATAAGTTCTATTATGTTAGGTATTTGGTCCCAACTATGAGACAAGTAACAAATAGACCTAACTAGACCCTCTAAAACTACAAGCCAGAATAAACCTTTTCTTTATAAGTCACTACTTCAGATATTTATTGCAGCGAAAGACGCTAATCTACATGTAGCAAAGAAAGGGGTTTTAAATCATCCAGATGTACATGTTGTTAGTAAAGATGAAGTAGGCCAAGACTAACAGGAAATTACATAGAGAGCAGGAAGGGACAAACTACAAAGGAGAAAGCCCAGTGTCTACAGAAAATTTTTAACGTATTTTCTATAAACACAATATGGAAACATGGGCCCTTAGTATCTGGAGACTGTATCCAAAAAGGCTGAGTAGAAAATGAATGTATTGCTAGAGAATGAGAGAAAACAAATTAAACAAAGATTTTTATAAAAGCAACCCTATGTAAGAATGATCAAGGATTTTTTATGGTTTAATCTGATGAAAATTAACATTTAATTAAAGTAAGAAAGAATTGAGAGCATAAGGTTTTAGGAATTATCATCTGAGATGTGAAAATGAATATCTGGGGCCTGTGAGATGACTCTGTGGATAAAGACACTTGTCTCCACTCCTGATGACCTGAGTTTGATCCTTGAGACACACATGATAGATAGGAGAGTCAACCCCCTCAAGCTGTCCCCCGAAACCACCCGGCATCCAGAAGTGTGTATAATAAATGTTACAAAAATAAGACTCGGTGTGAGGTTCTGACACAAACAGGCTACACAAGTAAGTTATCATTTAGTGTGAAAGATGATGGTTCTTCGGGGGGAGGGGGTATAGGAGAATCCACAGAAAGGGCCATGGCTCAAATGAGGAGGGCATCTTCTCCAGTAAGGTTCTTTGTGGGTGGGAATGTTTAAAGATTGGGCAAGACTCACCAAAAAGTGACAAAAGGGAAATAAGCTGATAAACTGAAAAATCCTATATTTATACTTTGAGAAGCAGCAATGACCTAAAATTTGATACTACTTTGATATGCTTGTGGACAATGACATGTGTGCTTTAAAACTAACTTAATACTATATTTTGCAAATGCCATTACTTATTTTCTGATGTAAGGATCTTTTCCACAAACCCAAACAAAAACATACCACACGGAATTGTTCATTAAAATTCTTTTGTTTTTAATTTTTAAATTTAAATTAGAAACAAGCTTGTTTTGCATGTCAATCCCAGTTCCCTCTCCCTCCACTCCTCCCCTGCCCCCCACTAATCATTAAAATTCTTTAAGGAACTCTTTTAGTACCATTTTGATTTAAGAAAAGTTGGTTCCATCCTAAGAAGATAATTACACTTCAGAAAGACATTTCTGAAGTCCTATATGAAAAGCAACTATATAAATGCTGAGACAACATGATAAGATGTAAGACATAACTAAATAAAGAAATAAGCACTATTTTTAAGGAGAGATTGATAGATATAAGTATTAAGGGTACTTCAAGGTTAGAAAGATAAACTTTTATTAAACAATATCTAATGAGTCTTGTTTGAAACACCTTTTGGTACCCTGTTGTTCTTCCACAGTCTTTAACATGCAATGAAGTTCATGATCCCACATCTCCTGCCTCCTCACTTGTGCAACTTGCCCAACATATCCTCATCCCTTTCAGGCTCAGTAATGAGGTCTTGTTCCCTTGGGTACAGGGATGTGATTTCTATAACCCATCACCTCCAAAGATAACTTTGGTTATCTCCTCCCCACGTCTGTCTTCAACAAATGCTACATAAGAAACAGTTCATATTTATCCTCTATCAAACAAACCCCCCTTCCCACTTTAGCTAGAACCCTCCTCAAAGGGGCACACAGTGGGGCTGTGAGGGCCAGTGCCATGGCAGAGCAGGCCTGCCTTGCATCTGTGAATCAGCACAGCCTTTTTCACAGCTCCACTGCTCTTAGCTGCCTTACCCTTTCTCTTTCAGTTGGCAAGTGGCAGGGGCTTTCAAAAGGCCTCATGAATAATTCTCAAGGAATTAGTCTAATTGGCTAAGCAAATCCTCTCTCCTCCAACCTCTTGTCTCCTTTGGGCAATCTTACTGAGTGGCTTAAGGTAAAGGCAATTCCTTGTTCTCTAAAACTGAAATACTGTAAAATCGCAGACTTTCTGAGTATCAGTGTGGTGGCACATGCCTTTAATTCCAGCATTCAGGGACAGAGGCAGGTGGATCTTTGAGCTCGAGGCCAGCCTGGTCTACAAAGCTACACAGAGAAACCCTGTCTCGAAAACAAACAAACAAAAAGTTTCAGACTTTTGAGTATCTAGGGTTCTAGGTTGTTCTGCTCTGCATTGGAGGTTCAACCATGCAACAGTCCCAAACTGAATCTCACCTACTCACTTCTGGTTGCAAGCATTTTGGGTAAGGGATACACAGCCTATACTACTATGTAATAAATTCCAAGCTGATTTCTCCCACCATCCAATACAGCTGTTCCTTCTGCAATCCAGAAGCAGTCAAGGAGTGCCTGCTGCATCTGATGCAGTCTGTGGTAGTTTGAATGTAAATGACCCCCATAAGCTCATAGGGAGTGGCACTATTAGGAGGTGTGGCATTGTTGGAGTAGTTGTGGCCTTGCTGAAGGAAGTGTGTCACTGTGGAGGCAGGCTTGAGGTCTCATATATGCTCAAGCCACACCCACTATCTCAGCTCACTTCCTCTTGGCTGCCAATCAGCTCTAGCACCATGTCTGCCTACAAGCTGCCATGTTCCACCATGAAGATAAATAGCCTAAAATTCTGACACTGTAAGCAGCCACCCCATTAAATGTTTTCTTTATAAGAATTGTTGTGGTCATGATGTCTTTCCACAGCAATAGAAACCCTAAGACACAGGCACACACTGTTCAGTCTGTCTTAATGTGTAGGAGTTCTCTGGCTTCTTTTTCATGGTGTGTGTGTTTGTGTGTGTGTGTGTGTGTGTGTGTGTGTGTGTGTGTGTGTGTGTGTGCACGTGCATTGCACTTTGTAAGCCAGGGCCTTGCACATGCTGATCACACACTCTACCATTATTCAACAACCTGACACCCTCACACTAATACCACTTTTGAAGCATTTAGAAAAAAACAAAACAAAACAAAACATACTCTCATATACGTCTTCTACAAGGAACAGCTCCTGGAACATCTCTGATAGTTAGCCTCCTGTTACTCTGACAAAAACACCTGGCATAGCTTAAAAGGAGAGAAGGTTTTTGTTGACTGATGGATTCAGAAGTTTCAGCTATAGTAATTTGACCCCATTGTTTCCAGGTGGGGAGGCAGAGTGCCATTTTGAGGAATAGGGCAGAGCAAAGTTGTTTATTTCCTGGTGTTGGGAAGAAAGACAGACCCTTTTCACTACCTCACAGTGACTTTATATTTATATATATTCAGCAAGGCAGTAAGACACTGACTAGATTCAAGTTCTTGAGATGGAATTGTTTCAAAGATACCCATCAGCTGGAAACCAAGTCTTAGGCACCGAAGTCTTTTGGGAAATTCTTTATATCTGAATTATGATAGCAACCTTTACGCCCGCCCTGGTTGTCTAATTGAAATTGCTGGCCTTTCCTTGTCATGCTCAGTAGAATTTTAGACTTGGTGAAATAAATCCTGAAGGAAATATTGAGAACAATAAAAAACAACAAAAACAAGAACACAAAACTAGTTTTGAAATGTTAAAATGGGCTTTGCCTCTGCATTCCACGTCAGCACACAGCAGTAAAGCTGGAACTGGATTTGAAGACCTCCTTTTAGATCCCCTCTGATTATAGTTGAGGAAAGTAAGTAGATCTGGGATCTCTTTGAGGTGTTACAAGGAAGACGATCTGATCTCCTAGTGTCTTTCTTCCTATTACACTGTCTCAGAGGCCACTGTCTGATGGAGAACGAGAATCTGTGAGTGCATGTTTAAGATGTTACTGCTTGGTATGCCTAGGACTAAAGTCTCCTGTGGAATTACTTAAAAACCTGCACCCTCTCTTCCTCTTTTGTTGCTTGAGAAACTGTTTTGCACATCCCACACCTTGGACAGGTCTATCACAGTCCAGTCTGACCCACGAAGACACCAGATGTACACAGGTTGAAAGGAAAAGGAAGGAATATGCTTTGGGTTTGTTAGACCCCTGGAAAACTCAGGTATCCGGAGTCCCAGGCCAAGACCACGGTCACCCCAATCACCAGGCAGATTTGAGAGCTTGCTGCAAACTGCATGAGGCTTTATTGTAATTTAACGAGCTAACCCCATGTTAGCTCGGGTCTTTCACCCACCCGCCATGGCGGATGGCTCGCAAAGACAGCTCCTAAGGCCTCCGGAGAGATCTTATAGGACAGCATAAGGGGAGTGTCTAGGGGTACGCACAGGCTCACGATTGGTGTGCTTCCAGGCTTGGAGGGCTTGCCCTGTGTTGATTGGTCAACTGGTTGTTATGACCCATTGGCCCTCCCAGGGTGGTTGCTATGCTTTGTGCATCATTGCTGTGCACTTGTCCGTAAAGCACACCCAGGGTCGTAAAGCATAGCACCACCAGCTAACTTCTGATTGGTTCCTTGTCACGAGGCAAGCATCTGACTTTCTAGTGACTAAGACAAGGTCATAGCAAGCACGTGTTCCGCTGTTATGGCTGCCGAAAGGGGAGCTGGTCCCTTCAGGTTAGTTTGAAGTTTGGTACTTTGAGTAACGGATTCTGCAACTTTGGGGAAATCACTAAGCAGTTCCTAAATTCTCTCTTTCTCAGGATCTCATCATCCGGTCTAGTCTGGCTCACAATCCTCCTGCCTCAACCCCCTAGGTGCTCCAGATTCCTTTTCTTTATGTATGAAATAGTACCACTAACCACTGGACTCTTGCAGGTCTTATGGTTAGGACCTAACATGTAGAAAATCTGTATGACAAAGTGGAGATGCACTCAGGGAACACTATAGAAGAGGTGGCAACAAGTCCTTAGGAGCCAGGGGTCTGCAAGCAAGTGTCTCCTGGACATGAAACTGCCCTCACGAACTCACAGAAGCTGTGGTTACCTGCACAAGACCTGGAGGGATCAAGCTAGTCTGCAGTACAGCACAGATGGGGGACAGGCTCACAAAGCCCCACTCCTCCCTGAGGAGTTATCAGCAGTGGATGGTCACCAAGCACAGAGATCGTCCTTTCTCATTGGTGTTTCTTGAGGCAGCTGATCATGTGCCACACCCATGCACATGAACACAGCTCTAATTAGATGGGTGGGATGCACTGGGAGGGGAGTTCGGAAGGATTGGAGGGAGAGGAAACAGGTATTGCATAGGACAAAAAAAAAAAAAAAAAAAAACCAAAAAAACAAAACAAAACAAAAAAAACCCAAAACACTGTATTTATCCATCAGAGTATTAAAGAATAAATTTTTATAATTAAGAAATTTTAGAAAGAAGTTTGTTGCTGTTGCCTCTGTACCTGATAACAATTCAGGAGCCTGAGGAGCTGGTTTGAGGAATTGTCTGAGAAATGGAGATATGTAGAGATGAGCACTGTTAAAGAGAGGCCAAGGACTTTGCACTAGGACAGTGGGAAAGATATTCTGAGAGCACTTGTGCATTGACCAGGACTCCTTCCCACGCCCACAGCCTACCCCCTAGTTCAAAAGTATAATATTATAACTCTGTAGGCAGAGCTTTTCTGTCCTAAAGCCGCTCACAAAGAAACATACTGAGGCTTAATATTTTTTATAAATGTTCATACAATAGCTCAGGCTTATTACTAACTAGCTCTTACATTTTTAAGTTAACCCATATTGCTTATCTCCACTCTGCCATGTGGTGATTACTTTATTAAGGAAGCACAGTCATCTCCTGCTCCCTCTGCATCTGACTGGCGACTCCTCACAATCAGCCCTTCTCCTGCCCAGCATTCTCAGTTTGGCTCTCCAGCCTAACCTAATTCTGTTCAGCTATTGGCCAGTCAGCTTGTTTATTAAACCAATCATGCTGACAAATATTCGCAGTGTACAAAGGGATTACATGACTCTTTTCAAGAGGACATCTCTGAAAACCTAGATTGCACAGGTATGTTTAGGGTAGTTTCTCTAGGATTCTTTATCTTGTTCAAGTGGTAAGGCACTCAAGAACCACTGAAGCCAAGGCACAAGAGATTTTGACAAGTGGCAGACCATATGATGCCAGTTTTACAGGCACGCAGAAAGTGAGAGTTATAGGACCCTGGGGGCTTCAACCAAAATTTCAAAGGAAAGTGTAGGGCATACAGTGTGTAGCAAGTCTATAGTCTTTGTAGGCAGCCCCTGATAGTCACGCATGAAGCTATGAGAGTGAAACTGAATCTGAAATGGAAAACCTAGAAAGTCAGAGATGCCGGGAACATGGAGCATTGGCAAAGGGAAGCTGCAGACTGCAGGCAGAGCCAGCCTAAGACAGCTGCCATATGGGCTGCAGCCAGCACGACCACAGAGATAGGACTGCCATGGCCTCTGGAGTACACATCATGCCACTGTATATTCCAGGTGGCTCAGCTTTAGTCTTGCTTAGGTCTGATTCTCTACTCATTCTTTCCGTTTCTTGTATGTAATGTAATGAAAAATGCTTATGACATAACCAGGGAAATAAGCAGGTTATTCTCGTTTTGATGGGGCTTCGCAGCTGAGTTTTCATTGTCTTGAGGAGTCTGTGATGACCTGGTAAAGCTTTAGAAATTCTTAGAGATAGACTAAATGCACTTTTATTGTAATACGGGCACACACCTGTGAATCCAGGATAAATGCCTCCTTGATACCCACGTGCTAAAGACTTCGCTGCCAGCATTTGGCACTACTGGGAGGGAGCGGAGCCTTTAAGAACAAGGGAGAGTTGAGGTCTGGAAGAATGCTCTTGGTGAGGACATTTGGACCTAGCACCTTCCTGTCTCTTTATTTGCTTCCTGGCTGTCAGGAAGTGAGAAACTTTGTTCCAATATTTATCCCTTACAACAGGGCTCTCCTTCCTCACAGCAGCCAACTGACCATGGACTGAAACCTCTGAAACCATGAACCAAAACAACACTTTCCACCTTCAAAGTTGCTCTCCTCAGACACTGTGTCACAGTGACAGAAAGCTGGAGGGAAACAAGCAGTGCATGCCACTGGCCGACAGCCACAGAGCTTTGTGCTCTCCACCGGCCTCCATAAACTCCCAGTGTACACGATGTCAAAGAAAACACCATAGTTAGGGTTAAAGTAACCAACAGCGTACTAAGAAACAAAACACCTTCTAGCTGGGCTTATGGCACACATACTTAAGCTCAGTACTTGAGAGGCAGAGGCAGGCTGATCTCTGTGAGTTCCAGGACAGCTATGACTACATAGGAAGATTCAGAAATCCAAAAATTAAACAAAAACTTCTATAATATGAGATGTTTTAAATCAAGGAACATAAAGTCTACAGCTTACTTATTTATTTACTTACTTATTATTATTATTATTTGAAACAGTACCCTGTCTCTACATAGTCCTGGCTGTCCGGGAACTCACTGTAATGACACACCTGCCTCTGCCTCCCAAGTGCTGGGATTAAAGATGTGTGTCCCCACGCCTGGCCACAGCTTTTAAAGGACTCTGCTGAGAGCTATGCTGTCATTGGCAAACATGGGCACTCTGAGGGCAAGCTGACAGTCTTGTTCACTTTCATTACTGCTGCCGCTTTACTTACTTAGGATGCTTTATTTGTAGGTGTCACTCTCCTTTTAGAACAGTGTCCCAAAGCTAAGTGTGAACCAGAGGTGAAGCTGCCCTTGGTGCTCAGACATCAGTGTCACTCAGCCACTACACAGGAGGATAATTTCATGATCTTAAAATTAAAATAGCACACAGAATTTATGTACTTTAAGCAACAGTGTATACGATAAGGAAAGGGATGGACACACCTGCATTGGTCCAGGGATGCAAGACAGAACCCTCTCTATGTTTTCAGAAGTCACATCTACATCATTCACGGCAACAAGGACATCACCTAAAAACAAAAAAAAACAAACAAACAAACAAAAAGGACAACTGTGTGAATAGCCCAAACCAAAAAGTTCTAGAATTGTGACAGGAGAAACAGCTATCCAGACTTCCTCAAGGGTAAAATGGAAAATGTGGTACATTCAGGGACTTATCTAAGGTTATTCCAAATATTAGTGACACAGCCAATCACCCAGTTCCTCCATTATGCCTCCCAACACTGCACCGTAACTCTCTGAAAACCACAAATACTTAAGGATAAGGATATTCCTAGTCTTGGTGTAACTAAGAGTTATGTGAACCCAATGGACAAATGGAAAATTTTTAACATAAACCAAGTATTGCACTTAACAAAATTGAATCTAACCACTCAGACCCATAGTTAAAAAAAAAAAATTTAGCTTAAATTTTAATTAAATCCATGTGGTACATCCAAATGTGCTATGCTATTTGCTGCCACAACTGACTGGTGTCTACATAACAGGCCTTTATATCACAGCTTCTGACAAAATCGACATGTCAAGTATGGTTCAGTCAAAATCTTCTTTCCCATGACTGTTCCTCAAATGCTTGTATTTATCTAATTTCAAACTCAAAACCACTATTAAAATTTCAAATTATTGATACACAACACAGCTCTTGCCCAAAGAGAGTAAGAATCAATTTATTCTTTGGTTAAATACGTGATCATGGCCCAGGAACATACAGATTCGGGGTGCCCCAAACATGTTCTTCTGTGGAAGTGGTTACATGAGCCAGAATAAAAGTTATTTGTAAACCAGCACAGTTACCACATTTACTGATGATGGTCCCAGGTAGGTGGGCTAGCATACCAGGGTAGGCGGGGTGGGAAGCTCCATAAGTATCAGATGCTTTCTGGGGACAGTCTGAACTTGGGGGTTGGTGGAAGCTTGCGCTTTGGTAAGAATACACTGCCAAAGCTTTGGCTGACAGTCAAAGGCTGTACATGGGCACACTGTGTGAGTTTAAAAGACAGATACAGGCTGGGTGATGACTAGAGCTTAATACTCTTTGATGAGGGGGAGTAAGCATGCCAGTGGGTAAAAAGCAAGCAAACAAAAAACCCCAATAGGTTCTGCATGTCTTAAAAACCAAGGAACCGGGTCTGTATTCTGTCATCTTTTCAAAAATATTGGTACAGTGAACAGCTTGAATGTCAGAGAAAATGTCTCTCTCTTGAGCGCAGGTCAAGTCTGCTTACTGATAGTGTGACAAAGACAAACACTCTACACTGTGGTAGGCTGAGAAGATGGCCACATAAAATCTGTGGCCTACTAGTGTACAGCTTTATTCCTTAGGAGATCAGTTCAGAAACTGCTGGTGACCTTATTGCTACAGCTATGACTATTTTTGAATAATAAGTCATCTTTAGTATGTTCACCAAAATGAAGAATGAAATGTTTCCATTCCTTTAGGCCTCTCAAGTAGCAAAAATTTTTATGTTGGTACATAGTTTATAGAATTGTAATTTTATTAGTCAAATGATGTAACTTATAATGTAAATATCCATACACTTGTATGACATTTTTATGCTTTAAAATTTTAAAACAATAATTTGTAAGTGTCTCAATAAACATTTTTGTGCCCAGTTTTTCTTCTCCCACTTGTGTGAGTGATATATGCACATGTATGTGAGTCCGTGTACCCATGTGAACAAAAGGACAGAGGGGGAAATCAGATGTCCTGCTGTCACTCTCCATCGTATTCCCTTGTGATAGTCTCTTACTGAACCTGGAGCCAGGCTTGGCAACCAGCAAGCCCCAAAGATCACCTTGTCCCCCATACCAATGGGGTTACAAGGGCATATGGGAGCAATGCTTCATTGTTTTTTTTAATGTGGAAACTGGATGTTTGAACTCAGGTCCCCATGTATCCAGCTCCTTTTTACTTTTTTTTCTTCTTCTTTTTTTTTTTTTAAATTTTGATCTAGACTTAACAAACTTCTTCTGTTAAGGACCACACAGAAAACATTTCATGCTTTGGTGGGTGAATGGTCTACATTCAACTGCTCAACTCTACTAGATCCATCTCGAACTCAGCCACAGACAACAGATAAATAGGTGGGACTGTGTGCAATAATATTTTATTTACAGACACCCACAGTTGGGTTCCAAATACTTTACCTATGCTATAAATTATTTAAGCTTTTTAGACAAGCTGTATAAACATAGGCGGTTAGTCTGGTGTGACCTGCCAGCTCTAATTTGCCTATCTGTTGTGAATGTTTTTTTTAAGATATATGTTCAGAAATGAATTGAATGGGTTAAATTATACACTGTTGCAGAGTGATATTAATGTCAAATTATATTTTTAATGGCATAAACAATTTCTTTTCCTCTTTTTTTTCTCATCAATAAGAAATAAATCCTTCAGGGCGTTGGTAGGGCATGCCTTTAATCCCAGCACTCGGGAGGCAGAGGCAGGTGGATCTCTGTGAGTTCGAGGCCAGCCTGGTCTCCAGAGCAAGTGCCAGGATAGGCTCCAAAGCTACACAGAGAAACCCTGTCTTGAAAAACCAAAAAAAAAAAAAAAAAAAAAAGAAGAAAAAAAAGAAAAAAAGAAAAGAAAAGAAGAAAGAAATCTTTTGGTTCTGTCTCCCTCTACAGAAGCAACCAACACAGCAGGCCAGAATCTGAGTGGGGATGAGAGCATGGTCTGTCAGTGGTGAGCAGTTTGCTCCTCAATAGTGACTGTTAACACCCCTGTTCCACTTCTGCAGAAGGAGACACTAAAATCCTGTCCTTCCAGCAAACTCTGTGTTCTAGCCTCTTTCTGACAGCAGGAAAGTGTGAGAAGGGAAACACTGTGGTGGACAGAACAGGACAGAGACACTGTCCATAGGAAGTTGGGAAGTCACAAGGAGTACAAATGGGGAAATAAAAATCTATTCCAAAAGGAAAATGAAAATTCATAGAGAACAACATATTAGGTGTTCATAAAAGCCATACCCATCTTTTACAAGACCATTTCAAACATTTTAGTTGAAACAAAAAGGTTCAACAATGGCAAGAAAAAAATATAAAATGGAACATTAGCCAAGCATGGTAGATATGCCTGTAACCACAGCACTTGAGGGCTGAGGCAGTAGGTTTGTAGGATTGAAAGCAGTCTGCACTAGAGAGTGAATTCTAGCTTAGCTTGGGCTACACAGTGAGAACCTATCTCAAGAAAACACCAGAACTAAACACAACAAACAACACAAAAGAATTTTACATGGCAGCCACATGGAATTTCCCTTTCTTTCTCTTAAAAAGAAGACATCATTTGTTTGAAGTGTTTTGGGGAGAGTGGGGCTGCATTCAAGCCACAGTATACGCATGAAGGTCACAGGACAACACTGGATGTTGGTCCTAGCCTTCCACTTTGCTTGAGACAGGGTCTCTTGTTCATCACAGCTGCATATGCCAGACTAGCTGGCAATGAGCTTCCAGGGATTCCTGTCTCAACCTCTTTCCTTACAGGAGCACTAAGATCACCCATGGATACTGTTGCATCTGCCTTTACATGGGTGCTGAGGATCTGAACACAAGACTTCAAGCAGCAAGAGCTTTAGCCACTGAGCCAACTCCACAACCCAACAGGAATACTTCTCAGAAATGTAGTTTGAATCATAGACAAGAAACAGAGGATATATACATATATATATAATGAGACACAAATCCCCCCCTTCTCTCTCTCACACACACATACACACACGCTCACATAAAGTTAGAGAATGAGCTAAATCAATTCTGTTCACAGAAGGCTACAGGCTGCCTTATGAAGGGATGCTGACTGGCCTTAGGCATGCAGAAGAGCCATCTAGGTACTGAAAAATGTTGACTATTGATCCAAAGAGGCAGTTAAACAGGACAAGACACACATCAAAATGCTCAATGTACACTTATGAATGGATATTATACCTCAAAAACATTTCTGAAAAATGAGTACCCATCTTCAAGAAATTTACAGCAAAAGGTAAGCCACATATGTCATAGAAAACAAATCCATAGTTGAGGACTTAAGAAACCATATAAAATAGCTTGGAATTAAAATCTTCATTCTTTATCAGAAATAGTCTTCATGGGGGCGGTAATCTGGAAAGCTAATGTATGAAATGAGCATGATGGTGTATATTTGTAATGTCAATACTTGGGAGACTCAGGCGGACTAGTAAAGTCTTATCTCAAAAAACAACCAGAAACAATGAATAGGTAAGTATTATTTATAGACACTTAGATAATGAATGTTTTCCTTTTCTCCCTCCTTATCCTTAAAAAGAAAAAAAATTCAGTTATCCAATTGCTCCCAACTCCCAGAAACCAGCAAGATGGTGGAAGTGGAGCAGAAGAAGAAACAGATTGTCTTCAGGTTCACCTACCATGGTGTGGACCTGAATCAACTGCTGGCTATGTCCTATGAGCAGCTGATGAGCTGGACAGACCCCACCTGTGGTAGCACGGGAGCAGGACTTCCTACTCAAGCACCTGAGAAAGGCCATGAAGGAGGTGCCACCCATGGAGAAGTCCCAGGTGGTGAAGAACTGCCTGAGAAACATGATCATCCTGCCTGAGATGGTAGGCAAGATTACCGGCTTGTATGACGGCAAGACGGTGGGCACGTATGACGGCAAGACCTTCAAGCATGAAGAAATCAAGCTAAAGATGAGTTCTCCATCACCTACACACCCGTGAAGCACAGCTGGCCTGGCACCAGTGCCACCTACTCCTCCTGCTTCACCCCTCCAAGAAACCATGGCACAAAGACTCATGTTTAGTCCCTGAGGGAAAAGAAATCCAATTATGACCTAAAACGAATAACCCTGAAGAAAAAAGCTCCACCAAGGCAGCTTCCATGATGTAGGTAAGAGAGTAAATTCTGTTTGCTCTGGTCTGAAGATGCCAGCTGGCTACTGCTTTCAGATGAGTGCCAAATTTTAAGAAGACACTTAGAAACAGAAATGTAGGTGATCAGCAAAAAGTGCCACCACCCCCAAAGGACAGCAAGTCTCTGAGATCTAAGCAGAGAAAATAAATGCAGGATGGGCTCTGTTGTTGTGAAAGGACACAAGAGAAGCATCATTGGCCTATCTTACCAAGGAAAAGCCACATTCACAAAGAGGAGAGGCCAGAAAGCAAGTATGTGTATATGCATACTGCCATAGTCTGTAACTGTGCGCAGTGTTCTAACTGTGGTTATCTGAAACACTGAGACCCACAATCTCAGTTACTGCTGGAACTGAGATCTTGAGAAATCTCATGCCATCAAATGCAGACATAGGAAAAAGATGCCTTTTTATTTGTTAAGGAAAATCTGAGCCAGGTTTTATGGTACATGCCTGTAGTCCTAACTTTGGGGATTTAGAGGCAGGAGAATCATGAGTTCAAGGTCAGCACTAGGTATTTATGTAAGAAAGGCTCAATGTGTTTATGTGCATACTCAATGTTTGCATGGAGTCTAATCTGAAAAATAAGCAAATAAAATGAATCGAGACATTCTAAGAGGCATTATATAACTTATACCTCCAGTATTAGAGATAATGGATAAGTGTGTGTCAGGGGAACATAACTATAAAAAACACACGGACACACAAAAAGAACCCAATACATTATATAAAACACTGTTGACACTTTAAAATAGTAGATGGGCTGGGCGTTGGTGGCGCACGCCTTTAATCCCAGCACTCGGGAGGCAGAGGCAGGCGGATCTCTGTGAGTTGGAGGCCAGCCTGGTCTCCAGAGCGACTGCTAGGATAGGCTCCAAAGCTACACAGAGAAACCTTGTCTCGAAAAACCAAAATAAAATAAAATAAAATAAAATAGTAGATGGAAAAATAAGTAAAGATTCAAATATAAACTGCCCCTAAAGCTGAAAAGAATATCCGGCATGTAAAGAAGTATGCGACATGAACAGACTGTGGACAAAAGCTTGTCAGTTGTTCCTGATCTTTACTGATCGATCACAAGCGTATCTGAGGGTCTTGAATTGTGATGAACAGCAGCTTATTTTTTTCAAGGGTGCAGTCTTGATGTTCTTACACAGTCTCTGCATGGGGCTATTCTTTGTAAAGCTCCTCGAATCCATATATACCAACACAAGCATTCCTAATTAAATGTTCCCATCCTCAGTTCTCCCTTGAGTATGTGGAAAGCCATTCCTCATGCACTTGTATCCAGACCACACGTCTGGCAGAACAGCAATGATGATGGAACAGCACTATTGTTGCCTGAGTGTCTTTATATACTGCCATGCACTTCCTAAGTAGTTGGTAACATTGCTGGCTTCCTCCAGCAAGGAGGCTTTCATCCACTAAAAGTTCCTGGAGCTACATCAGCTAGAATGAATGCCAGTGCAGATAAACAAACACTGGAAGGCCAAGCCTTTTCCCAAAATTCAATGTTCTACTTTTCTTGCATGGCCTTTTCTCCATGAGAAAAAGAGAGAGAGAGAGAGAGAGAGAGAGAGAGAGAGAGAGAGAGAGAGAGAGAGAGAGAGAGTGTATGTCTGTGTCTGTGTGTTACATGCATGATTGTGGGGGAATTTGTTCCTATGTATATGCAGAGGCCACTCAAGAAGCTGATGTCTTCCTCTATCATTCTTCTCCCTGAGACAGGCTCTCTCACTGAATCCAGCTGCTGCTTTGGCTGGGCCGCACTCACTGTAAGATAACATGGAGATGCATGTTGGAATCCATGCACTGACAGACATCCTTCAGACATGTCTCCTTAGAATTTGCTTTGTGACACTCTGTCATGTCGCACGGTGACACTCACTGTCTGCCCATTTCTGACATACTTCTTCCACTATTACATGAGCTTCTTGATGCAAGCAGTCAGATCATCACTGTAATCTCTGCGTGCCTGACCCTTAAACAGGCAGTCAGATATTTTCTGATTCAGTGAGCAAACAATAAAATTTACACTTCAGGCCAGACACATTTAAAATGTTCCTAAAATTCCTGTTTTAAGCTGGGTCAACTGAAAAGACTGGCACATTTTAGGATGGTTACAAGTTTGAAGTTTTGTTGAGAATGCTCTTTCAGAGCCAGTGAGATGATCAGTGTGAGTAAACGCACTTGCCCACAAGCCTGGTGAGGTCCAAGCCCAGAACCCATGTGATGGCAGGACAGACCCACTCCCACAAGCTGTCCTCTGACAGCCACACATGCCAGGTATATGTACCCACAAATAAATAACTGTAAGGAAGAACAGATTTTCACATTTGATTAGTCTATCATTATAAAGTAGAATAAGGTTGCTAATTGACTCACACATCATATTACATGACTTAAAATCAGCAATGCAAAAATAGACATCTTAATATGTTCAAAATAACTTATATTTTTCCTCTCAGAACTGGGATATTTTAGAGAAGTGCCCTTATAAAGGAACTTACTTACGTATAATACCACTGTCGTTAAGAAGGTCAAATGAAACAGTCTACAGCCACTCCAAGAACTTGGTGTCCTCGAGTGCAAACATACAATTTAAAAGTATTTTTATTCATAAATTATATATTTTGCATCATGTTATTGGATACAGCTGCTCCAGCCTAAATGATCCCTGTATAATTAACTTACTTTCTTCTCCTTGTCAACAACCATAAGCAAGATAAAATTATATTATTCAAACTTGAAAAGGATCTGAACTAGCTGAGCATATCTCTGTTACATGGAAGTACTTCTTTTATGACCATTTGTACAGACTTTACTTGGAGACTGTAAATTCTGTCTTCTACCCCCGGCTCACAGGGCACTACCCTTAACCGTGTATCTCTGCAAACAAGGACTGAAGCTGCGGCAGCACTTACCAACCAGTACCTGACCGCTCTTCATGGCAGAGCCTCCTGGTGACAGGCCGTGTACCACCAGCCTCTCCCCATTGGCCTGCTTCCCGCTCCTTCTCCAGCTCCACTTGGTCTGATGGATGATTCCTACCAGCACTTCCAGGAGTTTGAGCTGCTCCCTGGCTTTGATGACCGTTAGCTTTTTGGGGTTAATATAGATTGTCACATCCTTGTACCGCTGTTGCACAGTAACCCCGGTCTTCTGGTTGGACTGATGCTTCAGAATGGACACCGGCCCATTGTCACTGCTGTTCTTTTTGTGGTAGCGCTTAGGTAAAAGTTTTTTGCTTTTTAAGATTTTGGTGAAGCGCTTAAGCTTGGGTTCATACTTCTTTCTTTCTCTGGTGTCATCTTCTTCAATGATGACCTCCTTTTCACTGAACCTGACATGGTTCACAGTCTGTGTCTCCGGAAGGAGGCTTTCTTCCTCATCCTCACTCAGTTCCAGGTAAAACAGCTCTCCATTCCTCTGCACACTGTCCAGCCACTCAGGCTCCAGATCACTGTGTGAGAGAGGAAAGGTCACCTGAGAAAGCTCATCCAACATGAGAAAGACAGCCCCACTTTCCTGTGTGGGAGGGGCAGTAGGCTTGGTAGTAGAGATTGGGGGGAGGAATTGTTTTAAAGAATGGGGGAGGGAATCAAACAGGCAGAGTAATACCAAAGAAAATCAATAAAAGGGGAAAGGAAAGAACCTTTTCTATGATCTATTGGACTATACCTTTTAAAAAATAATTCTGGCTCACACCTGCAATTCCAGCACTTAGGAAACTGAGGCAGGAGGACTGTCATGAATTCAAGGTTAGCCTGGACTACACAGTGAATTCCTGGTTACAAAGTGAGACCCTGTCTCAAAAAACAAAAACAAAGCAAAACAGTAACAACAAAACTAATTCAAAGGCTAGGAAGACAGTTCAGCGGGTAAGGAATTTACGGCACAACCATGAGGACCTGAGTTCAGATCCCCAGTGCCCACATAAAAAAGCCAGACTCAGGGAGGACACTGCATAGTGGTGTCCTCTGAATTGACATGTTCCCTCTATGAAGGAAGGGGAGGCTCACAAGATTCAGGAGATAAAGAAAGTGTCACACATCTGGGAAAGTAAAATCTTGAAAATTCTACAAGGCCCAGCTTTACAGAAAGCAGGAACTGCCAGGGAAGAGACTAAACAGCAGCTGCAGAGGGAGATACTTGGGCCTGTGGAGTTGCCTACATGCTGTGTGCAGGACTCTAGGGCTTCAGTTTCTCAAGTCTTCACATTTTCTGGGGTGACACACTTGCTTTTGAGTTGTCCCTGCCCCTTGTTTTTTTTTTTTGTTGTTTGTTTGTTTGTTTGTTTGTTTTTTTCCGAGACAGGGTTTCTCTGTGGCTTTGGAGCCTATCCTGGCACTTCGCTCTGGAGACCAGGCTGGCCTTGAACTCACAGAGATCCACCTGCCTCTGCCTCCCGAGTGCTGGGATTAAAGGCATGTGCCACCAATGCCCGGCTTTTTTTCCCTGCCCCTTCCAAGTAACCCCTTATAACTCCTGTTAGTGACCCTCACAAACTCCCACTGACTCACCAAGTCTACTCTGCAGTGAGTAAATACATGTGTTGTGTCTTCTCAGAAAAAAAAAATCCCTCACACAACAATATGGTAGGTAGCACATGTCTAGCTCAAAGGGTGAGCTTCAGGTTCAGTGACAGACTCTATCTCAATAAATAAATAAATAAATAAATAAATAAATAAATAAATAAAATAAGGTAGAGTGCAATAAAGGACCACCAGCATCAACTTCTGGCTTCTGCATGTACAGACCTGGGCAAGTATACCCATATTCACAAACATGCTTGCACACACACACACACACACACACACACACACACACACCACTAATCCAGCCACTGTGTGGCTATAGCTTACTTTGGACATCTCAGAATTTGCACCAGCCACTGAAAGTGTGACCGAATCCACAGAAGCCAGCTGTCTGGAAACCACCTAACTGCATGGGGAGCACTTGGGATTGCTTCAGGCTAGAACAAAGCTATGCATCACGTACTTTGTTTAGATAACAGTTTTTAGAAAAGCAGCATTCATCTTTCCACAAACTGCAACCATGGCTGAAACTAACCAGTTATAACCATAGCTCATAATGAACCTAGCTATAACCTATAATTTCTGCACAACTCCTCATTAGCAGTAATAGTAAGAAAAGTGAAGCCCACACTTTACATAATTCATCCCGTGGCTGTAAATGAGGATAGATGGGAAGTTGGTTGTTAAATAACCAAATTATTGAAATTAAAATGGAAACAGCATTAAACAGCAACAACACCCACACTGTGGCAATAAACTGATCATTCTGTCCTCTTTGGAGTCACAGTCTGCCTCCCGAGCTGCTGTTTTTAAAAGTGATACTGGTTTGCCACCATGTGAGGAGAGTCTTTAGCTGAGCACCTGGCAGGAAAGGGTGTAATCTGTGTTCCAATCATTCACCCAACAGAAGTCTTCTTTGCTTTCTTGAGTGTTTATTAGCAACTCTGATTCTTTAATTAAATTTTTATGATGTACTGCTTTCTGAATACTATGAAAATCAGTCCCCAAAATATCCTATCCTATTAAGGCTATGGTCTATATAGCTGGTTAGTAACAGAGACTTTTCAAGTGTACATTAGTCATTAAAAAAAAAAAATAAAGATAGAGGTGGCTAAAAACACCAAAACTAACACTTCCCTGGTCTAGTTGGTTCCCAATAGTTGGCATCACTTTAGATGCCCAGTATCATTCAGATTTCCAGCCACATATATTGGCAGTTTCAACCTCACCAAACCTTGAAGAAGTTAGTGTTTAACATTTCACAGCTCTGCTCTGAAGATTCCAAATAGCTGTGTGCTTACTGTAAGCCTTTAGGTGACAAGTGAGCAATAGTCTTTTTTAAATTTATTTTTATTTCATGTGCATTGGTGTTTTGCCTGCATGTATGTCTATATGAGGGTGTTGTGTCTCCTAAAACTGAAGTTACAGACAGCTGTGAGCTGCCATGTGGGCACTTGGAATTGAACTCAGGTTCCAGGTCCTCTGGAAGAGCAGTCAGTGATATTAACCGCTGAGCCATCTCTCCAGCTCGTGAACAATAATCTTAACTGATACACTGGACAGTATGATCAGGTGTCACTATGGTCTGGCTATGAAGTGTCCCCAAAACACTTATGTGTTAATGCTTGGTCCCAGGCAGTGAGCTACAGAGAGGAAATCATGAGGGTACTATTCACTGATGAGTTCACAGGTAAAAGGGCTGTTAGGAGGCAGGGGGTAACTAGGAGCATGCCTCTCAAACTATACTCTGTCCCCTGCCCTAGCATGCACATGCCCCCCCCCCCCATGGCTGCCATGAGGAGAGCAGCTTCCCTCTGCCATCATGCACTGTTTCACCCACAGGCCCAGATAAGAGCGAAGCAACTATTTCTTTGAAATCAGGATACAAAATAAATCCTCTTTGATTAACTAACTTGTCACAGTGTTGAGAAGTGATGGATGCCTAGTAACTGAGATACATATCAGTTTCAACAACAGATGGTTTGCTTTAACATCTCATCCTTTTAGTTTGCTGTGTTCTTTGTATTAGATTCGTGAGCACTTTTTCATTTCATTACTTATATAAGGCTGGCTCATCTTAACCTGTAATATCTAAACATGAACTCACCTTTTGGTTATGATTTAAAGATCCATGTGGGAAGAAAGTATAGCACACCAAGCCCTGTGGCAAATAAAAACAACTCTGCTGTAATATCTAGATGGCTCAGCAGGTAGAAGTGCTTGCTGCTAAGCCTGACAACCTGAGTTTGATTCCTAGGACCCACATGGTAGAAGAAGAGAATGGACTCCACAAAGTTGTTCTCTGTTCTCCATACATGCTACATGACACATATGTACTTGCATGTACACACTTGCAAATATACACAATAATAGCAAATAAAACACAAAGTTACCTTTGCTTTGAGGGAAAGAGAAGCTGAGAAAAAAACCATGATGGTGCATATGGGTGGTAGAAGACAGAGGCATAAAAGGCTAAATGGTTGGGGAGAGTTAGGAAGGAAAAGAAAACCAGGACTTAACAACTAGCTCCAATAGAACAGGGCACATATTGCCTTAAGCAAGAGATGGATGCTGGGAGATCAAGCATGGGCTGAGAAACTGTCACAAACCACAGGAGACTAAGGAGAACTGATGACGAGCAGCAACATGATATGCTGGGTGGAATCCTGGAACCAAAACGGAACAGTAATAGAAGAGTGGTAACATCTAAATGAAGTTTGGAGTCAGCTCACAGACCAACATTAACTTCTTACTGGCAAGCGAGTAACAGCTGAGTAAGATGTTAGCGTCACAGAGAAAGGGTTTTATGGGGAGCACAGGAGCACCTTTGCAACTTTCTGTAAGTCAAAAATTAACCCTAATTAAAAAAAAATCTTTTAGAAAGGGAATTAAATCTAGCTATTTCAATTCATACTTTTGTAGTGCAGACCTCAAAAGTTAGCAATAAGGTACTTTTAACATCCCTGAGACCTCATTGCACAAGCTAGGAAGTTCTCACTGTGTAATGTTTCTTGTGAAAGTCACTGATGTTTATTTTACTTTTTTCTAATCAAAAACAGCCTTAGGTTTACAGGCTGCTTACAAGGCCTAAGGGTGCTTAATTGGTTTCCAAAACCCTTAGTAATAAAGTATACAGGAGCAGCATCCTGCCCAGAAAAAAAGATCAATTAATGTGAAAACAACACATCCATTTACAGCTGCATGATAACATATCAAAGGAAATGAACTTGAGATAATGCTAATAGCTCCCAATTCCTAATGTAGTCCTAAATGCTGGGTTTATAGGTATGGTGGCCCCTTAGACTCATGTCTTCGAATGCTTGGCCCATAGGGAATGGTACTATTAGGAGGTGTATGTAGCCTTGTTGGAGAAACTGTCACTATGGAGGCAGGTATTTTGGTCTCAAATGCTCAAGTTACACCCAGTGTAGTACACAGTTCTCCTTCTGCTGCCTGTGTGTCAAGATGTAGAATTCTCAGCTCCTTCTTTAGCACCATGTCTGCCTGTATGCTGCCATGCTTCTCACCATGATGATAATAGACTAAACCTCTGAAATTGTAATCCAGCCCCAATTAAATGTTTTCTTTTATAAGAGTTGCCAAGGTCATGGTGTCTCTTCATAGCAAGAGAAACCCTAAAGTAATAGAAAACATTTTATATTCCCTTTCTAAAAGTTACATGACTTTCTTAGGTCTTCATTAGCATTAATGTCAGGGTTTTTTTTTTTTTTTTCATCCTTTGAAATAGCTTGGCAATTTCCTAACCACTGCAAGAAGATCCCCACAACATGTACCCTGATCTGCACATTTCCTCATTTAAGTAAAACAGACATTTGCAATATCCCAAATAATTACATCCTGCTCTCTTGAGAAAAGTACAATGCATTTTACCAAAGCAGTCACTATGTATTTGTAATAAGAGAGCTGTGTGGCTTACACTGTCCGCTACATATTTGTGTGATACTAATGGGTATAGCAGCAGGACAATTGCAGACTCACAGAAAAACCACACAGGACAGAAAACAAACTAGGTGATTCAGTGATGGTTAATCTCAACTGTCAACCTGATGGGATTTGTCCTAGATAATTTCTGTGGCTGTGATAAAACACCCTGACAAAAACAATGAAAGGGAGACAGGGTTTATTTTAGGTCACCATTCCAGATAGAAAGAGTTCATCACAGTGGGGTTACATGGTACCTAAAAGAAAGGCATGAAGAGGAGCAGGAGACTGGTTGATCATATTGTATTTCCATAAAGGAAGCAGAGACAGAGAACAGCAAACGGGGTTACGCCATAAACCCTGAAAAGCCCACCCCCAATGACACACTTCTTCCATCAAGGTTTCATCTCCTGAAGGTTTTAGAACTCCCCCAGATAGCATCACCAGCTGGATACCAGGTGCTTAATGACATGAGTCTATTGGGGACATTTCAGATTCAAAACAAACAGAATCCCCTAGGAGACAAGTTTCTAGGCATGCCTGTGACTATCTAGATTAGGCTAACCTCTGAGCATGCCTGTGACTATCTAGATTAGGTTAGAATCTGGACATGCCTATGACTATCTGGAGTAAGTTAGCCTCTGGGCATGTCTATGGCTACCTAGATTAGGTTAGCCTCTGGACATAACTATGACTATCTAGATTAAGTTAGCCTCTGGGCATGTCTATGGCTACCTAGATTAGGTTAGCCTCTGGGCATGCCTATGAGGGATCATCTGCATTAGGTTAATTGATGTACAAAGGAGAAATCTGGCTGAGCATTCACAGATCTCTGATCCTTGACTGTGCAATGAGACCAGCTGCCTCAAGTACATGCTACTATGACTTCCCTCCCATGTGGACTGTACCCTCAAACTATAGATCAAATAAACCCTTCCTTCTTTAAGTTACCAGGTATATTGTTACAGCAATGAGACAAGTACTTAACACATCATGGGAATTCATATTAATTCTATCTGGCATATGTTAGGCAGGCACCAGTCTGCCTAAGCTTTTCTGTGGTTCCCTGTTAACATCTGAATTTCACCTCTGACAGTCTTCTGAAAGAAAAACATCCTACTACATGTTGTAGCAGCTTGCATGTGGCAACCACAGTTGGATTGAAGCCCTTCTAGCCTGTCACCATGGGACAACGGAAAAGCATATCTGAGAAAACAAAGGGAACAGCTGAAGCCATGACTAAGCACTCATTGTGGGTAGTTTATTTCTGTACTAGGATCATTGCTCCACGGCAGCTATGACAATAATGACCCTGTTCCCATGTCCCATCCTATAGCCAATGGGCACATCTACATACTGCTAAGTGGGATTATGATCTAATGTGGGCAGAATAAAAACCACAGACCAGCAGCACATTTATGCTTATGCTAAGGCTTTCGTGTACTTTTATTTTACTCATTGTGGGATGAAATCTTGCTATGCGGCCCAAGCTAGGCTTAGAATTGCGACTGTCCTGCCTCAGCCTCCATAGTTTTTAGGACAACAGGCATGTGCCACTGAGCCTAGGTTTACTGCACTTTTGAACATGTCAGCTGGGACAGACAGCTAACGGAATAGCTGAAACGCAAAAAGTAAGTGCAGACACACCTACCTATCTAGGGGGTAAAAGGTAGAAAAATTAAGAAGAAGCCAACAGGGATCTAGGAAAAGGTAGCACTTGAGTGGGGCTTATCAGTGATTTTGACAAGTAGAAACTGAAAGGAGGTTTCAAACCCAAGGAACAAAATGTATAAAGCTGCAAGCATGAAGAAGCAGGTGGACATTTCAGTGTAGTAGGAATACAAGTAGCTTGGAGGATGAAGTGGGTACTGGGAAGATGGTTCCTTGGGCAAGAGTGCTTGTTCCATAAGCATGAGGACCAGAATTTGAATTCAAGGGCTTGGAGTGGAGAGGGCCACTCAGGCTAGCACCCCAGAACTGTGAGGTGTGACCTAGAGGATCAACTAATTCCACCCCCCCCCCCAATCCATACCTCATCTGTTACTGTTCAGAAAGAGGCAGGCCTCCCATGGGTGTTAAAAAGCATGACATATCAACTTGCTTTAGAACTAAGCTCCTCCCCTCATATTAAGGCTGGGCAAGGCAAGCCAGTATGGGGAATAGGGTCTCAAAAACCAGCCAAAGCATTATGGATAACTCCCATTGTTAGGAGTCCTGCAAATAGACCAAGCTACACAACTGTCACATATATGCAGAGGGCCTAGGTCAGTCCCATGCAGGCTCCCTGGTCGTCAGTACACTCTGTAAGCTATGAGCCCAGGTTAGTTGTGGGTTTTCTTGTGATATCCTCCACCCCCGTCCCCCAGTTCATATAATCCTTACTCCCCCTCTTCAGCAAGATTCCTCAATCTTGGCCCAATGCTTGGCTGTGGGGAGAGACCCTTTCCTAAGGGCTCAAGGAGAGTGACAGACCAGTGTCCCAATATTCACCACTGGTCTCGGTAAGTATATGGGCACACACACATATATACTTATACCATACACACATAACAGAGATGAGATAAGCCAGAAAAAGAATTTTCCAAGTTATCCCAAGGAATGAAGGGTGGGGAACCACTGAGCTTTTGAGTAGAGCAAGAAAGTAGTTTAGAACTGTGTTGTCTTTTATTGTTGTATTTTAAATACACTTTTATTAATTCTTCAGTAATTTCACAGAATTGTATTTTGATCACATTCATCCCAGCTCCTTCCCCCTAACTACTCCCAGATCCACCCTCACCTCTATACCCACAACTTATTATTATTATTATTATTATTATTATTATTATTATTATTATTATTTAAAGGACCCATCAGCTACAACGGTGTTGCCGATGCACTCCTGGATGTGGGGCCAGCCACTGAAGCACAGTCTACTTATCAGGGACTATACCCTTAAAGAAAGCTGACTCACCCTTCCCCAGAAACCACCAACCATTCATAGCACCTTAGTTAGGGGTAGTGATTCATGAGCCTCTTCCCCCTCCATGCTAGAATGTTAACTCACTTGATCTTATGGATCTTAGGGGCAAATCCTTAGATCTGTATGTTTAATTTGGGGTGTCTGTAGAATCCAGAAATCCAAAAAGGAATCATTGATGGGGAGAACAATGAAATGGACTTATCTTTTAATTGTGTGTGTGTGTGTGTGTGTGTGTGTGTGTGTGTGTGTGTACCTGTGAGGCCAGAGGCATCAGCTCTCTTCCAAGCTGGTGTTACACATGTTTGTGAGCTGCCTGACATAGACAGAAATTAAACTTGGGTCCTCCCTCAAAAAAAACAGTCCATGCCATGATCTTAATCACTGAAACATCTCTCCAATCTTTAGAGCTATGCTTGAGAAAGTAAACTCTTGCAGCTGGATGGAGGAATAACTGGAAATAGAAGCAGAACATCTGCATCCGCTAGAAGGAACTCCGGTGGATTGTGAGAGGGAGAGGAGAGAAAGGCCTTGCAGTAAGGCAGTGTGAGGACAGTAAAGGGCGGGTACAACCAGAGACTTACCAAAGTGCAAGAAGATGAGAGGATGGGAGAGAAACAAGGAAAAGAATTTTCTTCAACACACTGAGCCAAAAGTGCAGTGAGGTGGCAGTTGGGAATCACCATTTTCATCATTAACCTAGTTCCATGCTATCTATCTTATTAAACTATATGAGTTTACAAAAAAAAAAAAAAAACTAATTAAAAGTCAGGATTCAGAACAGGAGAAAAGGGGGGCACTATTACCTCAAACAGGGTATAATAATAATATGGCATCATGAATTTGAATGAAATATTTTGATACCATTAAGTCACTCATATCCATGTCAAAACTCAAGAAAAGGTAAACATTGATCCAGACAAACAATGGAATCCTACTCAGAAAAAAAAGAGAGTTGAGCCATTGTAGGCACCAACATAATTACCCCAAGAAAAAGAAAGTAAACGAAACAGAAACTCAATGACTTTATTTTTACAAAGTCTGGAAAACAAAAGGGCGCTTAGAGCTACAGAAGAGGGACATATGGTCTTAGACATGTGGGGGAGCAGCTGGGTGAGGGATAATGTGTTATGTTGATGGATGGTTACACAGGTTTTCACATATGCCTCAAAAAGGGGCGGAAAAATCTCAGGCAAAATATAAGGGGCTATTTGCTTTCCTTCTCTAGCCAATCTTATTTTAGGTAGAAGCTTCTCAGCTTTTTTTTTTCAGCTAAAATCTATTTTACAGCCACCTCTCTTCTTGCCCAAAAGCCCTAGTTATAAAAATAACAATAAGAAAACAAAACCACTTTCAAAAATTAAAAATCAATGTCATAAAATTGACAGCTTCTGGCCATCATAAACGAATCAATGTTGCTTTGATCAAATGGTAACTGCAGGGCAAAGCAAGGATGCTAAGGAAACACCCGATTTCCATTATCTAAGTTCTGAAGCAGTCAGTGGTTCCCTTAGCCCAATTCTCACAACAGTTTTGTCCCTGAAGCCTCCCTGAGGTTTAGACATAACAGCATCAACCTAAAACCTCCCTCTATCATAATAAGCCTAAGACAAATCTATTAAAAGAATGACCTGGGGCCAGAGAAACTGCTCAGCAAGAAGGGCACTGGTTGCCTAGCCTGATGACCTACACTTGATGCCCTGAACACACATGGTAGGAGGAGATGATCAACAACGTTCAAGTTGTCTTCTGACATCCAATACTTGTGTTAGGGCAATTGTGAGCAAGCACACACATATGTGTACACACATACAAACACACATACATGGATGTATACTCGCACACACAGGCACATGCTAAAGTGTTTTTAAAAACCCTACCAGAATGTTATCCTAAAGCAATTTTATCTCACAATTGATAAATTACTGACAATCACATGCAGGTCACACTATATGTTGATAACAAATATGTATGAAATAGTAACTTGCAAAAAGACAAGTCAGACAGCAACTGGAATCTTGAAGTCCAGGATATGTAAAATGTCTTTCTTACTAAGTTTCATGGAGACCACAGAGGCAATGGGTGATTCTTATCTCTCTGATCTGATGAGAAAAGCTCAGTTTCATATTCCTAACTAAGCCTTTCATCAGAATGGTTTTTCCCAAAGCTGGATGATCCAGCTTGTACTGTAATTGTTGCTTAAGGCAGAGGCAGGCAGATCTCTGTGAGTTTGAGGCCAGCTTGGTCTACACAGAGAAACCCTGTCACGAAAATTCAAGAAAAAAAAATGCATAAAAAATCTGGGCTGCAGCACAGGAAGATTTGGTGGACTTGGTGGAGCCCCAGTTGGGGGCTCTACCCTGCCTGGGGAGTGGTGGGTGGATGGGGTGGGGGGTAGGTTGGAGGTGGGGGAGAAGGAATGGGGGTGAGGGGAGGGAGAGGGAGAGGGAATTACATGTGAAACAAGCCTGTTCCCTAACTTGAATTAATAATAATAATAATAAAAAGAGAGAAAAAAATCTGGGCTGGGCGTTGGTGGCACACGTCTTTAATCCCAGCACTCCGGAGGCAGAGGCAGGCGGATCTCTGTGAGTTTGAGACCAGCCTGGTCTACAAGAGCTAGTTCCAGGACAGCCTCCAAAGCCACAGAGAAACTCTGTCTCGAAAAACCAAAAAAAAAAAAAAAATCTGAATTTTGGTAGGACTCATGATACAGACCAGTGGAATACTTTGCAATAGAGCTGTACCATCAGGACAAGGACACTAGATTATTGGGAGTGACTGATGAATGCTAATAAGACATAGACACATGTACTCTGGATAGTGAAATACTTAGTTTTCCTACTACAAGGTTCTCAGGTTCCTCATTTCTAGAAAACCCCACTGGTTGCTGGGTGCCCTGTCAGGAGTGAATTTGGATTTCTAGAGACAGCATTCCTGTGCCCATAGGAACATTATACATTATCTAGACTAACATTATGTGACTAAGATGTGGAGAAACCAAGCATGGGAATATCAGTCTAAGGCTTCCCATAGCACAACCAAATAAGGGTATGTATCATCTCCTCCTGGGAAACTATTGAAATGACTGTGTCCTGGTTAGTGTTAATTGCCAACTTGATACAACCTAGAATTATCTAGAAAGGCAATCTCAGTTGAGGAGCTGCCTGGATCAGATGGACCTACGGGCATGTCTGTAGGGTATTGTCTTGATTGTTAATTGGTGTAGGTCTCAACCCACTGTGGTCTAGAAAAATTACAAGAAAGTTAGCTGAGCATAAACCTGCCTGCCTTCCAGCCAGCATCTCCCTCCATGCTTTGTGCCTTGCATCTTTGGCTGTGAAGTGAGTTCTTTGGTTAGGAGGTGTTGCTGTAGACTAGCAAGCAGGACTGTCTTCAAGGTCCTGACTTGACTTCCCTTAGTAATGGATGGTGACCTTGAATTGGAAGCCAAGTAAACCCTTTCTTCTCTAAGTTGGTCATAATTTCTTATTACAGCAACAAACATGAAACTAGAACAAACCACAAATTTTTAAATCATTTTTAGGACGACAACAAAAACTTACAAATAAGTTGATACTTGTTCAAAAATTTAAGAATACAATCTATCCCTATTAAGCTTCTAGAATGGATTTAAGCAGGGTTTCTCCCACTTTTAATTTAAGCAGGGTTTCCCCCACTTTTAGTGTTGCATACTCTAATTGCTTGTTTTAACTACACAAAAAACGTTATCCTAAACTATGGATGGCCGTTGGGTACCCAGTGGCCTGAACCCTTCCACTGCCAGTCATTCACTGTTAAGTTACCACTGGCTTTTCCATAGCAACAGGTATAGATTACTTTAAAATATGAAATACTCCGAATCAAAACAACTCATTCATGGTATTACCAAGAATTATGACTTGAAATAGAAAGGCCTGGGGTTGAATAGAAAAATACAGCATGAATATCTCTGAAGCCAGAGAGGCTGTCTTGATAGTGAGGCACTGAGGAGACTTCCTCTCTGTAATCTATTCATTTCCATAAGAGGAAAACATCTCCATAAATTTAAAACAGTTGCACGGTGTCTTTTCCCCTGTAAATACTCAGGAGTCTGCAGGTGGAGAGGGACCTCAGGGATTTGATGCATTTGCAGCTCTTAGAACAGTTGTTCAGTTCCAAGCACCCACACAGTGGCTCACAACGACGGGAAACTCTAGTTCTAGGACTCAACGCCCTCTTTTAGGCTCTAGGGGCACTGTACTCATGAGCAAATACCCACACAAGGGCACACAGATACACACAATCAAAAATAATGAAATCTTTTTAAAAATGCTCCGGAGTCTTAAGTCACAAATGAGGTTAGAAGGCAGTGCTACAGGATAGGGCTCAGGAGCACCACGGACATCCTTCACAGAGCACAGAGCCCACGAGGAGGCGGGGACCCTCTTATCCGGAAACCGCTCCCCGCACGTGCTCCCGGGGCCGAGGACCCGCAATCCCCTGGAGCCTTACGTGTCACTGCTGGCTGAGGAGCGGGAGTCCAAGCCGCTGGCCTCGGCGTCGCAGTCGCCCTCCTCCTCTTCCTCCTGTGAGGACATGTCTCCGGGGAACTCGGCAGGGCGCCCATGCGAGTCTCGCCACGCGGGGCCCGACATCGTCACAACCGCGAGAGCTCCGGGTGGAGACACTCAGACCCCAGAGCCAGCCATCCGCACCTCCAGCCGCGCCGCCATTTTGCCAAGCGGCACCACGTGACCCCGAGGCTCAGCTGCGATTGGATGAAGCGCTGGTTGCCCGGGAGACAGAGAAGCTTCCCGGCGAAGACATGGAGCATTGAAGAGAGCCAATGAGTGCTGTTTCCACAGGCTATGCAAACTTCGCTGCTCCAAGCAGCCAGTAAAGCAGACATTCTTTTTTCCCTTTTCTTTTTTTTTCTTTCCAGGCTGAGTATCTTACAGTTGGTACTTTGTCCTATTTTCTTTTTTCTATTTTTTTGTCTTTTTAAATTGTGATCCAAAACGATGGGTTCCATTTGGCCAGGTTTTTTGTTGTTGTTTTGACAGAGATAAAGAGCCTTTGCATTCATGCACCCCTAGGTGCCAATGCAAATATCTCAGTTCTTTCTTTCTTAAAAAATATTTTTATCTGTAACTTGTGAATACTTAAATCAAGTATTTTTAAGGTACATAAAAGTGATCACTGAGTCATACATCTCCCATTCAATTACATTCATTCTCAAGTCATACACCATACTAAGTATTTGCATACAGCGAAGTAAAGAGTCCTCTATAATTAAGTAAAAAAAAAAAAACTGAGACTTAGTGAGAGAAGAATGGTTATGTATCTAGTAGGCAACAAAGTCAACGAAGAAGAAGAAGAAGAAGAAGAAGAAGAAGAAGAAGAAGAAGAAGAAGAAGAAGAAGAAAGTTGTTTAGTCATTACAGTGCACTTCATATTCTCCTCAGGAGCCACTTTCTCCATTTATCTATGGTTTCATTTTCCAAGATCGGCCAAGGAGAGAAAGTATTATGTGATAAGCTCTAGAAGTGAACAACATGTTCTGGACTGCACATCACTCTGGGCCATGGTGCAATCTCACACAGTCTTGCTCCACTCACTTGGTAGTAAAACCTTCTTTTTGTTCGGTGTATACACATTGAATATGCAATTCACCAGTTAGTTCCTTCTAGTAGTTGACTTGTTAGAAGGCAAGCCATCAAGGTGTCAGTATCATACTAATGTATTCAAGTAGGATGACCAACACTAGATCACAACGCCTGAATCATTCACCTTATATCACTCTGCACCTAGAAAAAAAATTCTTGTTTTTCTTCTCCTAATATCATACCACAATCAACAAAGAAGATACCTGTGACCCCCCAAAGGGTATGGGGACTTCTTCCCACAGCAAGAAAGCAGTGGACATCAGCACTGTCTATCCAATCCAATAATTTTGACACTGGCTGGAGATGCTCAAACCCCACATGTTGAAGGATCATTCCTCAAGACTGCCATCCCAGCCACACACTTTAAAATGGCAGTTACAAGCCCCAGCTTGTTTTTACTTGTCCTCTGCCTACAACAAGAGGTTCCCATAACTCTCTCCTTGAATTTGACTGGTCTTCTTGAGTGGCTCACAGATTCAGGGAAGTTTTTATAGTTACCATTTTATTATACACCATTACAAAGAATATAGATGAAAAGATCCACAGGTCTGGGAGAAGGGTTGCAGAATTCCGGTGACTTCATTCACTGTTCACTCTCTGAGAGCCTTCCTATGCTCATCAATCTGAAGGTTCTCTGAACATCATTTTTCTGGTTCTTATGGAAATGTAATCATGTAGGCCAGGTTGCTAACAGTCTGTACAAAAGACTCGGTAATGCTTGGGTGTATCTATTCTTTTGCATTTCTTTCTCCTAGAATGGGGCAGGACCCCTCTGGAATAACAAGTGTCGTATGACCTACTGTCAGACAGGGGTAGGTCACTGTAATAAAGAGACTCTCTATAATAATTATATTTCTGACAAAACATGTATACTTTTCCATCTTTATAATCCCAATAAATTTTACCTAAGAATCCAAAATAAAAAGTACTTTAGGCATTTAGTCAGCCATTTCTTTGTTTATTTGTTTGTTTGAGACAGAGGCTTATTGTGCAACTGTGTGGCTGGTCTGGAACACACTATGTAGAACAGGAGGATCTTATACTCATAGAGATTGGCCTGCTTCTGTCTTCCAATTTCTGTGCCTGGTGCATTTCTTCATTTTTAAAGCAACCTATTAGAAGTTTCTAAAAAATGTAAATGGCAATTCAAAATATCTTATGTTATGTATATGGATGTTTTGCCTGCATAAATACGTGTTTACTATGTGTATGCCTGGAGTCCTCAGAAGCCAGAAAAAGGTCACAGATCCCTGGAACTTGAGTTCCAGACAGTTGTGAGCTGCCATCTAGGTGCTGAGAATCTAACCCAGATAGATTCTCTAGAAGAGCAGCAAGAGCTCTCAGCCACCATCTCTCCAGCCCTATAAAAGACAGTTTCATTAGCAAAATATCCAGTTTTCTCCATCCCCCAAGTAATAGTCTTTAATTTCTATGGGCATCTATTAAGCTTACATTGTGCTCATAAACCTCCAGTGTTACTTCACTAGAGAATAGAGTCCAAGTTCTATATACAGTCTTTAAAGTGTTTTTCCCAGTTCAGGCTGGTGATGCAGCTCACTTGGTGGAGGGCTTATGTAGCATGCAGGAAGCCAGGAGTCAACCCCAGCATTATGTAAACCAGCCCAGGGTGGTGCACATCTGTAATCCCATCACTAGGGAGATGGAGGCAAGAGGAGCAAAAGTTCAAGGTCATCTTGACTACATAGAGAGGTACACTGTCTTAAATTTTTTTCATAAATCAAATAACTGAGTATCAATTAGGAGTTAGATCCTTAATTTCTGTTCTATATTAACCAAATTAAGGAAGTGTGTCCAGTATGTTTAATCAAAAGGAATCACTCACAGCTTACTAAATGTACAGTTTTTGAGACCTCTCCCCACATCGATAGGATCAGAATCTGTAGAGGAGAAGCCTAGAAATCTCTGCTGTTGTTAAGATTTTTTTTTCTTCCTTATGTATATGGATGTGTTGCTTGTATGCAAATATGTATGTCTGGTATCTGAGGAGGTCAGAAGAGGGCGTTGGATCCCCCATTACTGAAGTTACTGACAGTTGTAGGCCACTATGTGGGTGCTGGGAATAAACTGGATCTTCTGCAAAAACAAGTATTCTAAACCATGAGCCATCTCTCCAACTCCCAGATCTCTGTTTTAAATGAGGGCCCTGGATGGTTCTGAAGTCTTGGGAAATGATGCCCTAAGCTTTGCCCCAGCCTTATGTTTCCTTGTGACAGAATGGCTGGCACTTTTGAATACTCTTCCACTACTCCTGCTGGATGAATTTGAGCCTGGCTGACCGGCTCTGAATCTCTCCACAGAACCACATCTATACAATCCCAGCACAACAATCTCTTCAAGCTTCACTTCCCAGTTGTCTAAATTCACACAGTGGTATCCACTGCACAGGACTGTTTGGAGTATAGAGAATCAGTGCATGGGAAATACCTAGTGCAAGCAGTTTTAGTAGACTGAGCCACTCTGCAGACTTATGAAGCTCTCTTGATGCTTCTACATAATGTATTTGTTCAAATACAGTACAACTTTTCCCCTTAAGACACAATAACTCTCTTTTAAAAGCCTTCCAGACATATCCACTTGAGTAAGAAGTCCTTCTTCCATCTTGTCTCAATCAAATATGCCAGGTATATACATATATATGTATGTGTAGGTATATGCATATGCATAAATGCCACCAAATGACAGTCTCCTGGAGACATGATGAGATGACTGGCTGTTTCTTCTTTAAACTTCTCTCCTTTCACAAACTTGAATAACAGGAAAAAAAAAGAAGATGAAGAAAGGAAAAAAAGAAAAGAAAAAAGACCCCTATAAAATTATATTGTCTAAGAAAGATTCCTTGAACAAGATACTCCATATTTCAGCTTTCTGGGCTAATTAAGTTCCATCTGTTAGTTTAATATGAAAGAGAGAAAGAGAGAGAGAGACAGAGAGAGAGAAAAACTACCTTGCTTGATCCCACATTCTATAACAACAATTATTTTTATTCCTAATTTAACTTATGGAATGTGGTATTAGCAAATTGTATTTCTGACTTTATTAATTTTTAATATTCTTGTATATGTTGGGAAAGGATGGAGAAAAAAAAAAGAAAATGCCATCAGGACCTTGTGAAAATACTCTGTTAGTCCAAGGCTTAATAATGAGAAATCACAAGAAAACTTTAAAGATTTAGACTGGGGTACATTCTCATTTTCTACTTTTGACTACATAAAAATTGAAGCGCAAAAATGTTTAGTTTAATGTGTAGGAGACACAAGGTCCCAATTTCCATAGATTACATCTCAATTAGGCAAACAATACAATTCAGACATAAAATACGCCAGATAAGATCATAATTAAATATTTACTAGAGTTAGCAGGCTCAAAGGCTCTTTATTTAGAAGCAGGAGAAGCTAGCAATGAAGGATAAATGAAAACAGGGCCATGGGAGATGATGTTTATTTAAACCGTGGGGCAAAAATTTATGTAATGGAGCTTTGTCAGAAACCAATCAATATCGCCTTAAGTGAGAACACAGAATAATACTTTATGAAATAAACAATAATAGTTTTAAAAAACTATTTTAAAGTAATTATTTTTTAAAAATTATGGTAGACCAATAAATACCATTTAAAATACTGTGACTTTCTAACATGGAGTTTTCCAAAGTTGAAGATAGAATCACAATATGTAAAAGTCACTCTGCAATACTAAATTTATGTAATGAAGTTACGGTCTGAAATTTTAGTTTTCTCATGTGAAAATGGAATCGCTTGTTCACATGTACAGGACTTAATGTTATAAGACCATTTAGATGAGAATAGAACATAGAGGAGGCTCCAGGAGCAGGCCCAGGCTGGGGTAACTCAGTGGCAAAGTGCTTCTTTAACATGCATACCACTGTAGGGTCAGTCCTCACTTCTCCAGAAACCAAATGGTGGGTATTTGCCAACCAGAAGAGGCCCCTATGCCTAGCCTGGGAAATTACTGATGGCCCATTATCTACTAAAGAGAAAAGGAAGAAACAAAGAGCAGACACGGGAGTTAGGAGAAAATGACCACATATGAATGCTGAAAGCGATGCTACTGCCATTTTAAAAACCTGTGGTGATGTGACCTCTGCAGTCCTGGCAGTGATGGTCCAAAGCTGGATAATGCACCAGTGCCATGCTTTCCTTTTCTGTGTCCTTTGAGTCTAGAACTAAGGACAAATTTAATGTGGACAAAGTCAGATTTCTCATGTGAAGACAGCACCAATAATTTATCCACCACATGGTGCTGTTAAAATTCAACTGTGATAACCCTTAAAATTAATGCTTCACTGTCAAAAAAAAAACAGTATATATTTTACACTGCATTTTCCTAAGCTTTTGATTTTATTATTATTTATTTTAGTTTTTACTTTCAAGTTTAAAAAGGTATCCTATACTGCTTTGGTAACAGGGCATACATTTACCTCAGAAAGGTCTAGAAACTTGATATATTTTGAATACACATATTTTTTCTGTTGGTAAAAGTATGAACTTCAGATTATCCCTAGATAATAAGTATTTACACCTGTTTGCTGGCTTAGGTGTCCACAGACCATTGTTCTAGTCCAGTGTCATCATTAGCCACTAAGTCTTGGACAAACTGACTTTGCTGAATGTCTGGGAGTCTCTAGGAATAGCCTTTCACTTGTGCTTTGTTTTAGCACCCAGACGACAGTTACTAACACCATCCCTTATGTTTGATATGACTTCATGTTCACAGAGTGCTGCTGGGTGGTCATAGTATTGCCCTATGATGTGGGTCTCACTCACTTTTCAGAGCAAGTTACTGTCTCACCAAGTTACAGGACTGCAACAGAAATGCCACTCCAAGAGGATTAAATTCACTAGCAGTGTGCATAAATTGTTTTAAAATGTTTGGGAAACACTAATGTGTACTATATGAGTACTTCAAATAATCAAGGTGACCCCAAAACATTAACTTGGTTAAGTAAAAATTACTGAGAAATGCAATTTGGGAGCTTTTCTCCTGGCTCAGACAATCTGATCTTTGACACCAAAGCAGACTAGCTGAATTCTTCGCTCACTGGTAAGCTACTGTCATTTTACTACTGGTATGTGCGTGTTTCTAGTATCTTTCTCAACAGTTAAGCAATTCAGTGCTGTAGGTTTTGAAAATCATTTGCAATAGAAAATACACAAGCAATTAACAAACCAATAACTGGAAGACCTAGCTTTTAAATTTAAACACAAAAATAGAATGAAATATTCTAGTGTTTTCTTTAATATGAGTTTCCCATGGCCCTGGTTTCTTTAAAGCCAAAATTTTGTGGATGACTTACAAGGTTTTTTTTTTTTTTTCCTTTGACAGTTTCATCTGCACATAATAAATTTTAGGCTGTTTCATCCCCTCCCCGCTAAAACCTTTCTCTAGCTCTCAGCCTCCTACTTTCAAATCTTTGAGTGTGTGTGCAACCCACTGGGTTTAAATAGGGTTGCCACATAAGCAAGAGATGTTTCTAAAAGGAAAACATAAAAATGTTGCCAAAACCACTTTAAAACACAGATTATGCACCGGCCTGGTTCATGAGAATGACAATAAATGGATGAATATGACATAAAGGGTGTTTCTACTATATCCATACAAATATGTAAGCAAAGGCGTTTGAAAAGTATGAATGTATGTGAAAATACATCTTCACCAAGTGAGAGAGAAACTTTGATATGTCACAAATTTTTAAACAGGTGTTTTGAAAACACAAAATGACAATAAAACACAAAATAACAGAACACACAAAAATCAATGCAATGCAAAGATAAAAAGACTTTTGTATTCTGTTAAAAAGAAATCACTGTGAGCCATGGTTCCTCTGGCAGCTCTCACAGATGGGAGCAGTTATTTGTAATTCAGACTAACTGGCTTTTCACTGTAATGCTGAGCAGGTGTATTCCGGAAATGCTCATTCTGAGATGACCACTTCAGGCTGAAGACTGGAGTTTAAACATTCTCTTTTGCCCTGCTTCATTCAGGCAGGCTCGTGCTTTGGATTTGAGGCCCAGGACTGTAAATCGGTTTTTTTTTTTTTTCTGCTTGACATTTCAAACAAGAAAAATATGAAGACATTCTGTTGCAATGTTGTCTTGGGTGTTTAAAAACACTTTTCCCTCCCAGCTAGCCCAAAATCATGTTGTGAGTGAATTTATAGTGAGCACTCCTCGGGGTCATCCTGAATTTTAATTTTACCAAACGCAAGGGGGAATAGTCCTCGGGAATTTAGCTCCTCCTTTGAGACAGTATTTCATTTTACACAGCAACAGCTGTCTAGCGGGGTGGAGAATGGGGTGCAGACAACTTCAAGTTTCGGAAGACAGCTCTCAAATTGAAGAAATCCAATTTTAAACCCCTTAGCTAATGCTGCCCCCTCCCTCACACTTTCTACAGCTCATGTGGTTTTGTACAAAGACTTAAAAGGGTCGCTTGAAACGTTTACAGATGAGCGAACTCAAGTAAACCTCCCTGGCGGATATTTACTAAGCTGGCTTACTCACCACAACGTAGTCAAGAGAAACTCTTCATTTACTTCTAAGCCAGTCCTCCTCCCATCATATCTCACTAAGGCCAGGCCCTTCAAGTTAGCAACGTTAACTGTCATGCACTTCATCTACAAGTCAAGTTTGTTCTCAGCGTGGATTCCTTTCTCACTAATAAACTCATCGCCTTCACTGTGGGTTTTAATCTTTGTTAGTCGGTTTCGCATAAAAGATAGGGTTGGATAAGCTGATGGAAAGTTGAGGTTCTCTTCCTTAGAACTCCTATGTTGTGTAGTTAATGTTTCGCGGTGCATAGGGGATGGGGTGAAATTATATTTGTTAAAACAGAAATTCTTTCTAATTTCACCCAGAGTCCAGGCAAAGCTCTCAGTTTCCCCCAACACTCCCACCCCCCAACCCCTACCCTGCGCATAAAGTGCAGAGCGCCTTGAGAGACAGCTTTGCTTCACAGGGTCCTTTCCCTTCTTCATAAAGTGGAGCCTCACGGAGCCGACTGGCGCGGGGCTGGAGTCTCAGCGACCCTGGGCACCTCTACACCGACTCCGGGAGGGGAACTCTGCACCTAGCTGAACTCCGCCTCTGAGCCCAGCCGGGTCGCATCCCTGGAGCCCTCACTGACCTGTGTAGCAGGACGCGCTGCACCGAGTCCAGGTCCTCCAGGTTGCGGGGCGCAGGCTTGGGAATGCTGGTCTTATTCCCCTGAAACATGCCCGTGGGGAGCCGCCGCGAAGGCGAGCCTCGGGGCGGCAGTGGGTGCGGCCCGGGATGAAGGACACGAATGCCCAGGTGGCACCGTGGGTCGGTGTGTCCCGGGGTCGCCTGCGGGAGCAATCGCGAGGTTTCTGCAGGTGGGCGCTCTGGTGGCGCCGCCCAGACCCCCAGCGCCAGAGTGCCTCGCAGCTCCTCTCTGCGCCCTGGGTACCTACGACCTCTCCAGGCACCGCGCTCTAGAGGCGCTCTCTTGCCGCCCAGGCTCGCTCCGTGCCTCACCCTGAATTCGCCGACCTCAGGTGGCCCCAGCCTAGGTCACCAGTGTCCAGGCACCGCCCCAGGGCACGACGCTGCCACCTGAGGCCACCAAGGAGCCAGGCAAGAAAGAGGCGCTTGCGAGACAGATGAGCAGGCCCTGTGGCTGCGCTGCAGACTGAGAAAGAGAGTTGGGAAAAGGAACCAGATGCCACTGTGGGTGGGACTTTAAATCCTTTAACCATATGCAAGCTGGCCTGGTGGTTCTTTTTCCTTCACTACACTTGGGAGGCTGAGGCAGGAGGATAGTTACCAGTTGCCAGCTTGTTCTATGTAAGGAGTGCCGGGCCAGTCAGGGCTACATAACAAGAAACCACATAAGTGAGTGAGTGTAGTATGAAGGATGGTTGATTCTTTTATCCTTCTTGGGAGATAACGGTGAAATGTACTTGACCTCAGTTGACCCTTGGTTCCAAAGCAACACATACCCTTGCATCCCACGGCGCGGGGAGGGGGGCGGGGGGAGGAGGAAATGGAAGCTTAGCTCAAAGTTCAATGGGGGTGGGGTGAGGGATGAATGAAGAGTGACTTCTGGTTCTGTCTGAACCCGAGCCAGAATCAGACAGAATGGTAGAGAGAATGAATGGAGAAGTTGGAAGGTGTTTGCAAATGTGTCGTATCACTGATGACATAGTCACAGACAAATGTAATTAATAATAGATTAATTTCACACACCGGATTAGATGGGGCTTCACTTGCTTTGTAGCCAAGTCGTTTTGTGTAGTTTTTTTTTTTTTTTTCCTCCTGGATGAGTTTCTCGGGTTCTGGCTGCTAAGTAGGTGAAGAGGGTGAGAGGTTTTACCGTAATGCTTAGAAACCTTTACTCAACCCTCCTGCCTGCAATGTTTCCTTGGCCTGTTCTGCAAACTCGTCTGAAGTATTTCCATCGATTATCAAAAAACCGAAGTGTTTGTCTTTTCATCTAAGGAAGGAAACAAAGAATGTGATGCTTATCAAAGTATAATGTATCATAATAAAAATATAAGAGACAAATATCAATAATTAATGTTTTTAGTGTTCATTCATGCAAAGATGTGATCTGAATTCGTAGAATGCAATTATATGAAATTTAATAGAAGTTTGATGGCAATGAAGTAATTATGATTCAAATTTATGTAAATATTCAAAATACAAATTTTAATGTTCAGTTTGTATTAGTTTTTGTCTCCTTGCTATGACAAAATACCTGACAAAAATCGATTTAAAGAAGAAAGGGTTTATTCTGGCTCATGGTTGGAGGCTATGGTCCTTCCTGGGAGGAAAACATGGCATTGGGAGCATAAGGTGACTGGTCACATTGCATTTCCAGTCAGGAAGCAGAGAGCCATGAATGCTGGTGCTCACCTCACATTGTCCTTTTTTATTAGTTCCCATATCCCAGAACAGTCTTCCCTTCATACTTAAACTTCCAGGCAACACCCCTCAGACATACCCAGAGTCGTGTTTCTATGGTGATTCTAAAAGCAGTCAAGGTGTCTTTTGGTAGCCATGGAATTGAGGTCTTCTGGTGCTGTTATAAGTTGGTTCCTGTCACTCTAAGCATAGTGGAGTTCTTAACCTCTAATACCCAAATGGGTCCTAATTTGTAAATAGTCTTTTACACATAACAAAGATGAGATTATACTGAATTAGAGTGTTCAGTCTGGGGAGCCTTTGTAAGAAGAGAGAAAAGAAGCTGGGGTGGCTCATCAGTTAGGAGTACTTGCTTTTCCTGTAGAGGACTTGGGTTAGGTTCCAAGAACCCACATGGTGATTACCAACCGTCTGTACCTCCAGTTCTAGGGGATCCTATGGCCTCTTCTGACCTCTGCTGGCACTAGGCACACACTAGGTATACAGACATGCATGCAAGGGAAACATTTGTGCATAATACATATGCAGGCAAATCACACATATACAAAAAGATAAATCAATATAAAATAAAAGAACAGGAAAAGAAACACATGGAAAGAACATGATGAGAGAGAGAGAGAAACTGTTGGACAGCAGATATGAAGTGATAAATCTGTACACGTGGTAGTCAGCTTTCCATCGATACCTGTGAAAACAGATGACCCCATCTGTCTGATGAGCCGGTATGCGCACTGCCTTTAGGGATGCCTGATGAGAGTAGCAGAAGACACTTGGAGAAGCAAATTCCTCACCTCATCACCAGGAAGCAGAGGAGGAAGAGGAAGAGACCAAGGTCTCACGGTACCTTGAAAAGGCTCACCCTCAATGATTTAGCGTCTCATGTGTTCAAGGTTCCTCAGTAACACCACCCTGGGGGCCAAGATTGAAACACATGAGTCTCTGGGGTCAGTCAGTGACCCCACTGAAGCAGCCAGCAGTACCAGAGATTTCTGGCAGCACCAAAAGCTAGGTGTGGAGCCAGGTATCCTCTAGAGCCCCCAGGGGTCACAGCCCTTCTAACAGCTTCATTTGAGGCTTCTAGTCTCCAGAAGGATGGAGAGATAGATTTCTGCTGTTTTTAGCCCCTCGAGTGCAGCTATTTGGTATAAGTCCAGGGAGCTAGTACAGTTAGCTTCTTCCATGTGTGAAATGGAGAAGAAGATCATCTGTTGGATGAGACAGGGGGCCAAGGCAGAGTTCTAAGGAAGGCACAGACCAGGTGAACAGCTTGGGTCAGAGGAAGAGAAGACTGACTGGAGTGACAAACATAAAGAGCTTCCCAGGCCTTTCGAGAGTTGTGATAAGCAGGGTTTCTAAACACCCTCCCAAAGATATCACACCAAAATCCACGGAGCCTGAAAACATGACATCTTAGCACACTGCCGCTACACTAGTTCTCATGGTACAGTAGCCGACAAGATGTGGAGACTATTTTATGAGAAAGACCTAGTTGCAGAAGTCCTGGAAAGCAGAGTGTCTAACTGATAGCCAGAGAAAGCTAGGTGGCTGGGAGAGAGGTCTACCTTGGTAAAATGCTTGCCTTTCTGAGGTTGATGCTCAGAAACGTGTCAAAACAGCTAGGCAGCCCTGCCTGTAATTCTAGCACTGGGGAGGCAGAGAGATAAGGGTGTCTGGTGGTTAGTCATCTCAAGTGGAGAGATGCTCCTGAGTAGAATTCTATAAAGCAGTGGTAGCCTGGGGGGCAGAAGGGCTGCATGGAGGGTATGTGAACAGCTTTAGCATCTAAGAGTAAAAGTAAAAAGTAAAAGCTGGCTCACTGCCAGACTGGAAATGGGGACATTAGGTTTCATAGCCACAAACAACTGCATTCTGCCAATGACCTGCATAAACTTGGAGGGGGATTGCTCCTCTACCCACCCTGGCCCTTAAATGCTTTACCCCCAGGGAAAGCTTGACTTTGCTCTGTGAAACCCCATGCAGAACGCCTGATTTCACTAGACTTCTGTACTAGGTGTTCAGTGGGCGAAGTTTGTGCCATTTTTATGTACCAAGAGGAAACAGACACAGAGTATTTTCAGGGGTGCAGATGGCAAGAGCAGACCCCATCCAGTTGGGCTTGTGGGCAGGAATGGCTTTAGTTGTGCTTGGCAAGCTGCAGGCATGAATTTCTCCACACCACACTTGCTTGGGTTTCTTGCTTTTGCTTTTTTTTTTTTTTTTTTTTTTTTTTTTTGGTTCTTTTCCTAAGCTATAAGGTTTGGGACTCTCCCTCCCAAACACCCAGCAACTTTCTTCAAAGGTCAGAAAAACTCTCATGTAGAACAGATTCCTCAAATCAACCCATCTTCTGAGGTTACAATCCAGACTGACAGTCTTTCTATGACTGCACATTTACAATTAACAAGCAAAAGTCTGCACATTTACAATTAACAAGCAAAGGTGGTCAGGCCCCTTGAGAAGTAGCCTCTGAGATGGAGATTTCCCACATATGAAGTTTATTGGGAATTGTAGGGGGTGAAGGAATCACATGGGCAGGAGGAACACTTAAACTACAACACAGTCTCAACATATATTCAGCCAATTCTGTGTCCTTATCAATCTTGCAGTGCTGTCCTGAACCAAAGTGAGCATGACAGGTCTTTGTGTCCAGAAAAGACATTGGCTTAGGTGATTCTCTCCAATGAAGGCTGCCATAGGGATTCAGCAGAGAATCGCAGCTGCCAGTCCTCAACAGGATAAGGAATGGATGGTTCCTGAATCAAAGAGCAAATGGGAATGAGGAGGAATTAAAGACAGGCTCCACAGCATCTTACTGAACACGAAAGAAGCTCATAAGCCTATATGTGGTGGTGCATGCCTGTAATCCCAGCACTCAAGGATGGAGACAGGGGGACCATTCGAGGGCAGACCAGGGTGCAGAGAGACAATTCATCTTAAACAATGTAAAGGGAAGTAGAGGAAAAAGAGACAGGGGAGAAAAGTAAGAGGAGGTGGTGGAGGAGGGGGCGAGGCTGTGGTTTACTAGTTTGACATGGACTTCTCTAGCAGAGGGGTTTATCAATAGAGGTTTTAATATCTGGTAAAGATGCTGCACAATGAGGTCCAATATTGAATCAAAGCAACAACAACAGATGCAGTCTGAGCGCTTTGAGCCTTCCAAAGCCCTTCTCTAGCTCTGCTGGCTGCCTCTCAAGTCCAAGCCACCACTGGCTCATGTGTGCAGCGTTACTGCAGAGATCACCTGTGTGTTCTGTGCCTTAGGAAGAACATGCAGCATAGGGCGATGAGTGGCCAGTGCTCCATGGTGCAGCAGATCCTTGGGTTCTATCCCTAGCACAGTAAAGGAAAGAGAAAGCAGGAGGGTGGTCCTGATCACTGACTTCTCTCTCGTGTTGGATGCATTTGTGCCTTTCTGTTGCAAGGACAACAAATACATAGTAAGTATAGATCTTAAAAATTGTAGAAGTAACCAGGCGTGGTGGCACACACCTCTAATCCCAGCACTTAAGATGCCAGCTATGAGTTCCAGGCCAGCTTGGTCTACATAGAGAATTCCAAGACAAAGTCAAGGCTACATTGAGAGAATCTGTATCAAAAAACAAACAAAAAATTGCAGAGGTACTTTGATCTAATCTTTAGGACTTTACCTCCAAAGGTCAACTTTCTTCCATTTTTGTCATCTACAAAGCACACTTCTATATTTCTTTTTAAATTACAGTAGTGATGAGGACCTTTTAGTTTAAAGATGAGTAGATGATGCAATCAATTATCTAGAGAGCTTTGGTTCTTGCCTATGAGCCTGAGGTCTCTTATTGCAGTACAGTGTGGAACAGACACCAGAGTGGTGGACACCTGGCAGAGGCAGGTAGAATAGTCAAGGCAGGAAGTGTGGAGGAAACTGAGAAGGATTAAGGAAGACAGGGCTTTCGAACACACAGCACATGTCATGTGGATGGCAGAGGAACATTTACATACCAGAATGCACTTGTATTCAGTTAAGACTTCTGTTAATATTCTATGTCTGTATTTTCTTTCAGACATTGTTAGGCATATTGGTAATGTAGTGTCTTTTTATAGGTGTCTTTTCCTGTTGCTGTGATAAAATGTCTGACAAAAGCAAATTAAGGACGCAAGGGCTTATGTTCTCTCTCAGGTTGAGGGTACACAGTCCACCACATCAGGCAAGTCATAGTGACAGGAGCACCAGGTGGCTGACCACATTGCCTCTGTACCAGGAAGCACAGCCCACTTTTTCCTTTGTATTCAGTCTGGGACCCCAGCCCATGGAATAATGTCATCCACAGTTAAGGCAGATCTTCCTACCTCACTCAACCCAACCTATAAACTCCCTCACAGACCCACCAAAAGTATGTTTCTTGGGTGACTCTGGACCCTGTCAAACTGACAAGCAATGTCAACCATCAAAGAAAGCTTATACCAGTTTAGGATTTCTGACTTTCCCCCTCATGTGTATCATTGGTTTTACTAATATTTCATTTCCTCCTCCTCCCTTTCCCCCCTCTCCTTCCTTATCCCCAAACCGCTTTCTCTCAGCTTCAAACTGGCCATATTTCTGTTTCTAACTCCCGAGTGCTGAGCTCAGATGTGCCTGTCATTACACCCAGTCTAATTAATATTGGGCACAAATTGCAGTGCTAACCTTTCATATTGAAGTGCTAACTTCTCAAGGCATTCATCACAAGGTTCGTTTTCCATCTTCTAACTGGAGGGTGTGTGTGGGAGTGTATGGGGTTCCATTCTCAGCCACCCATAGGGCTGAGAGTCCCCCTCTTTCTCAGGAGTTGACTCTTAGCTCTGATGCATTAAACTCTGTCTGTCTCAGGCTATTTTCACTGCTGTCCAAAACAGGAAGACCTGCGTCTCCACAGCCTAATATTTTCTTGTTAACCATTGCCACTTCAGAGACTAATGAACAACATGCCAGTGTTTTCATCCTAAAGATCCTCTGCAGAGGGAGGCTGGGGTGGGGAGAGAAGGAGAGAAGGGTTATATGGATGATAGGCACACAGGTAATGCGATTTGGTCTGGATCTAAATCCTTTCTGTGTGTAAGGTTATAGAAGTTATGTAGGTGGAAGGGCTTTGTGCCAACCCTTTCTGTGGCCTGTCATGTCCCTTGTCTTTTAACAACTGGGGATCCGTTCAGTGGCATAAAGGATTACTGATGATGCCCCTAGCTTCTTTTTAGTTGACTTCTCATTAGCACACACATAATTAAGCTTCATTGTGTCATGTTTTTCAAACAAGATCTGTCTTGTTTCTCTTGCTTCCTGTGCTCCCGCATGTTGTTGTTGTTCTTCTTATAGACTCCTTTAACCTTTTGGGTTGCCAGTGTCCTTTTCCCACACTGTTCCCTTCTCAACACCTCTTATTCCCCTCCCATCTCCTATCTAATTTCAAAGTCCACACCCACTCTCAAACCCTCTTATTTATGTACATACGAACAACAGAAGCTAGGTGCTTCTGGTTCCCTGACAGAATCAGTCTCAACGCACAAGAGTGCATTTGCTTGGATATGCACTCTTGAATTCTGTGTGAGCTGCTCATAGGGTGCTGTTTCACAGCGGGCAGAGCCACCTCCTTCTATAGTTTTCAGGGCCGCACTCAGATGAAAGTGACTTAAGCCTCAGAACTTGTGTGGGAGGCGGGCTGGGTGGGAATGCACTGCTGAGGTGCGTTACCTCACCTTTGCTGAATGCTTCCATTCTGCTGAGGCCCAGATGATATTAATGACACCCAAGAGTGGTAAACACGAGGGTGATGTATTCGCATAACTAAGAATTAAAGAAATGAGAAGAAATCTAAACTTCCATAAGGCGGTGGCTGCACAGGAAGTGGGTGTGTGACATGTAGTGAGATGATGGAGTTCAGTGTGTGAGCAGGAGCTTCCTTTGGGTGGAAGATAGCACTAATTATTTTACTGATCTCCACTGGCTCATGTATGTTGTTGTGGAGACACATGTGTGAGTAGGGATCACGGGAACAGCAGATAAAGCTTTGTGAGCAAGGAAAACTTTCCCTCAGTTCCCATTGATGACATAACAGGAAAAGGAGCTGAGGATGATAGGCAGTTAAAAACCTGGGAAGAGGACACTCATGGACTTAAACTAAAAGTCTCTGGAGAGAGCTGTGACCAGAAGAATCTTCCAACAGCAGAGGAAGAGGAGGTGGGTGGGTCCTGTGACATGCAGATGACAGGCAGTGATGGATCTGAAGATTCTATTTGTCACTAGCCAATTTGGAAAACTAATAACCATGGAATCAACTGGTGATTGTATGAGGTCTGTGATGGAAAATTCATAAAAAATTAATTCACACTGGGTTTTATCTGTACATGTCTGTTATGAATAAGGCAAAGAAATCAATTAAGATGTTAATTCAATTTGCATGGTCTAGAAATTTGAGGTCTTATACAAAATATTGATTTTTGGATACAAAATAAAGTCTACCCTATCTACCCTTGTTCAATTGTGGTGGTCCCTTAACTTAGTTCTGTGCATAGTTTTGATGCACAGTCCACAATAAAATTATAAGGAAATAAGAGATTGTTCCCAAAAAGACAACTTAAATGATCATAAAGATGAATGGCTGGATGTTTGCAAGCTGTCTGGTCTACTGTCCAGAGAGGTGCTCAGAAATTAGGATTTTATTTGTGTTTTCTTGACTATTTTTAAAAGCTAAGCTCAGAAACAATGCTTGCCAATCTGAAAGGGCAAAAATTGGTATCTGTGTCTTTTTTTTGTAATTAAAAACATTTATGAGTGTGTGTCTCTCTCTGTGTGTATCTGTGTATCTGTATGAATGTGTGTGTCTGGTGTGTGTCTATGTGTATGTATGTATATATGTATGTGTGTCTGTGTGGGTATGTGTCTCTGTGTGTGTTTGTGTGTCTATGTGTGTATGTGCACTGAATGTATGCAGGTATCATCAGAAAACAGAGGAGGACAAAGATCCTTTTGAGCTGGAGTTACAGATCGTTGTGAGCCACCTGATATCCATGCTAGGACTTGAACTCAGGTCCTATGGAAGAACAGCAAACACTCTTAATGGTTATGCCATCTCTCTAAACTGTGTTTTGTGTTTCTAATTGTATGTGAATTGATGACATTTTCCATAGGGTTTAGGGATGTTACCTACTTTTAAAAACCTGTTTCTTCTTATCCTGTCTCCACTGGGGTCTGACCTTGGGTAAATTGTGTTCTCATGGGAAGTTACTGAGTTTATCGGGTTTATTTTCAAATTAATCACGAGAATTCCACAATAGTTGATTTAATGGTTTACTCCACCTTATTATGTAGATTTCCTGTGTACACATAATGAAACACTTCAATGGATTTGATTTTGTTCTTAATGTTTGGTGACATTATTTCATACCTGAAACAATATGGTCAAATTGAATTTATACCATAAATTTTTAAAAATTTTCTGGATTCTGAAACAAAAATGAGCAGCAACAACAACAAAAACAAAACCCCACGGCATTTCAGTTCATGGAAACCAAACCCTTTCTCTACAGCTTAAAACAAGCCGACTGAAAAAAATGCAAATGTTAGTAATAAACACCAGGTTGAAAGACAATGGATGTGTATTGCTCACGTGAGGTGGTAGCACATGGCTCAGTCATCATTTCCAGAAGAGGTGACTGGACAGTGGTTGCTGGGGAGGTGCCAGGAGGCCATCCTTTCAAAGGTATTTTCTATCTGTGTTGATGTGTCATTGTTTAATTTTAAGGAAATCATGGTTATTTTCATTCAAACTACACTTAAAAGCAACGTTTGTAATAATTTGCAAAGACCTTCAGGTCAAAATAGCAGATGGGTGCCTTGCCGGGCACCATCAAGTACGGAACACAGGCCTCTTGGATCCCCAGAGTAGAGAATTCTTGAACTGCCCTAGTATGAACTAAAAGTCTGACTTGCTTTCCACTTGAAATTTCCTGGCTAGACATATATTGAGTAAATTAATCGTTGGCTTTTTCAGAAACTGAAATATTGAAAAATCACTTTCTTTTAACACAGTGAATCCACTTAAAGGGGATGGGGTAAGAAAGTGTTAAGAGTCTTATACCAATGAGAGGCCCCAACTTTTCCGAAGGACTCGAAGTGGTAAACTCACTGAAATGAAATCACACACACTGTGCCTGGGTCCCGTAACTCAGGATTATTGTTACTGTTCTTTTAAATTGTATATGTATGGGTATTTTGCCTACATGTAAATCTGTGTACCATGTGCGTGCAGTGCCTACAAGAGACCAGCAGAGGGCACCAAGGCCCCAGTAACCGGAGTTCCAGAGGCTTGTGAATGTGCTGGGAATGGAATTGGGGTCCTCTGGAAGAGCAGTCAGTTGCTTTTAACAGTGAAACCATCTCTCCACCACTGGATGCTATTATTTTAATGGATAAGAAAAACCAAATGGATCCCGTCAAATCAGTTTACCTTGCTCCGGTATTCCTGATTCTCCAACCAGTTGCTCCTTTGGAAGTTGAGCACTCTTAAGCTGGTTATCGTATCCTCTGTTCACACTATGAATTTTCCCCATGGTTCTTGGAGAAAAATGAAGATTTATTAGTTTTGTTGGAAGACCCTTGGCAATCTGGTTCTCATAAATCCTTCCAATCTTTTATGTTCACTGTCCTGGATTGTTTTTTCAACTTGATACTACCTAACATTATCTTGGAAGAGGAACCTCAGTTGAGAAAATGCCTCCATCAGAGTGGCCTGTGGGCATGTCTGTAGGGCATTTTCTTGGTTACTGATTGATGTGGGAAGGCCCAGGTTACTGTGGGTGGTGCCAGCCCTAGGCCGATGGGCGGGGCTAGTACGAGAAAGCAGACTGAGCCAGCCATGGAAAGCCAGCCAGTAAACCCTGTTTCTTAATGGTTCTGCTTCATTTCCTGCCCCGCAGGTTCCTGCCTTGGCTTACCCAGCTGGAATCCAAATAAACCCTTTCCTCTCCAAGTTGCTTTTGTTCAAGATGTGTATTATAGCAACAGAAATCTAACTGTGATATCACCCTAACCCTGGAGTTCTGTTTTAGTTAGGCTGAAATACTCTCACTTTGTAGAGAATTTGGCATTCTCTCTCACCTGCCATTATTTGTGAAGTCAAAATTCCTCCTATAAACCCCGTTTTTAATGTTTTGTTCCACACTTGTCTTCTGGGGCGTCTCAGGTCCTGTGTAACTTCTTGAGAAGGTCTTTTCTAGCCCCTACATTGGGTCAACTGTCAGATTCCCCTGCTGTGGCTCCCCCAGACCCTTTCTCCCCAAGTTGCCTCTGGTCAGTATTTTATCACAGAGACAGAAAGCAGATGAGGACACACAGGCACCAAAATCTCACACTGTACCTTGTAACATGTGCAATGATTAAATAGCAACTGAAAGTAAGAACTGTTTCTAAGGCCATCCTTAACAGGTCTGCCGCACATATCACTGCTTTTATTGTTAAGTTTTCACATTTTTATTACAAAATTCTTCTTAAAATTTCCCTGGGATGATCATGAAAGCTCCCTACAGTGCAGGCACAGAACAAACACCTGGTCAAGGCCCTGTCTGCAGTGTAAACAGTGTTAATTGTGTGTGCTGCCTTCTTGGGAAAAGGGCACTGAGAGGTTGTTAAAACCTAACTTGATCTGGGGGACAATTCAATCAAAAAGTGCACCCCTCAAAAGCATGAAGACCCAAGTTCAGTGCCCCGGTGTGACCCACAAGACAGTACTGTTCGGGGGTGGAGGGACACACATCCAGATGTACACACACACACACACACACACCACATGCACACATCTATCCTCAAGTCTAGTTTAATATGTTTCCTATTTTGGATGATTAGAAAATAATTATGGAGTAAGTGGGAGATTAGGGATAGTGTTTTCAGCGGCTTTTGAATATGAGGATTAAATGGGGTTTTCAAATTTTTGTAGACATACCGTGGTACTATGAAGTGGGGGCCAACCAGGGGAAGGCAGAAGATCTGGGCACAGAGAGTTGGGCAGAAGCAAGACCAAGAGCAACAGACTAGGGCATGCATGTATGGAACTTCCTTGATGAAACTTGTCACTTTTTATGCTAATCTAAGAGATTTAATTTAAAAAGCAGTGTTATCTATGACTTCATTTTACTGATCTGATTATGTGTTTGGTCTTGGTGGCTTAAAAAATAACCTTCAATTTGATTAGTCTGTGGTAACTGGGGAAAAACAAGGTTTACAATAGTAGTAACTACAATGTGAAACCATTCCAGTGATTTTAAAAGATGATTTCAAACTATCAGCCTAATGTTAAATTAAGGGGGGGAACCAGTTTTAAAAAGGTAAAAGAGCCCCACCTGGTGGTAGACAGAAGAACTGCCCAATTTTTCCCCCTGATCTGCAGCAAAGCTATTGATACGGTTTCCTAATCATAAGGACTTAGTCCATTTTAGGAATTATCCTTTTTTTTTTTCTTTTAAGGATCTTGTTTTTAATGTTGGACGGTTCTAGAAACTTCTCTCCTACATCTTCCTTTCACACTGTTCGTGGTGAGGAAATCACACCTGACAGTAAAGTCCCCCACTTCTGGGTGCTGAAATCCTGCCATCCTTTGGTACCTGGTTAGGTCACACCCTCCCCAGGCTGCTGTCCCGAGGACGTAGCACAGGAGGACAGAGATAGACTGCACCCTAAGGGTACAGGTGGATACTGTCTGCCCACTTAGGACTGCTGTCCTGGGCCTTTAACTCCTTCATTGAATCCTTGTACATTCAACTCTGCTTTGGTACCTGCTTTTTTCTCTAAGACCCCAGACTAAGGCGAGATCCTTTCTGAAAGTCACATGAAAAGAAGAGGACGTGAAGACATGAGATTTAGATTTGGACTGCCTTGTTATCAGTGCCCGGCGCTGAAAGAGCAGGTGTTCTGGGATACCAGAGGGGCCCAAGCTCCAAAAGCCACAGGTAGGATTTCTGACGTAGCTCCCCACCTCATTGCTCACAGCCGTCACGATGGCTTTTGGACAACAGCGAACTGGAGTCAATGTAAATCCCCTTTTAGAAACCCACTTCTGTGGCGAAGAGCATCTCTGTATACACAGAGAGCATCATGTTGACTGTCACTATGCTTCAGCTTAAGAGCTGGCAGGGGTTCCTCTGGGGAGCCAGAGTCTACTGACTTTATCGCTGAGGAGGGATGAGCACCATTGTACTGTTCCCGAGCACTGCTGGTGGCACAGAAGGACTGGTTGGTGGTGGTGGTGATGGTGGTTATGGTTCTTGATAAAAAGGCCACAGTAACTTGCAGCTTCTGCTCTCTGTTTGCTTGTTTCCTGACACATAGTGACAGGGCTCTAGGGAAATAAAGCTCCAGGTTACCGTGCAGAGTGACAGAAAGGAAACAAGCACAGAGTGGGGTGGAGAGTCCTGGCTGAGTCCCTGCTTGCCTGCACAGTCCCCTCAGGCCTGGGTGAGCCATGTGCCCTTCTTAAGCCCCAGTTTCTTTATTTGGCAGAGAAACCAAATCTCTTCTCTGTCACAATAGTAAGGCTTAACTAAAACAAACCACTTGAGGGCATTCGAACTAAAGCACATTTGCCTACTAAGGTTTTATTATTATTGCTAATTTTATTTTTATGAAATCATCTGCTATAGAAAACAGATATTTTAATCTTTTATTAGGTTTTTTTCAGTATATGCTAGGAGACTCGATTCTATTTCCACCACCCCCACCCCCATCCCCGACCTCTGCAGGCTACATTTGCCGCCACCTTGCTATGTAGCCTAGACTGGCTTGGCCTCCTATTCCTCTTCTACCCTTACAGGTGTGAGCCACCACTTTTGACTCAGATTTCTTTCAAATATTCTGAATCAACTATTTAGGTAGAAATATTGGCCTTATTTTCCCTTTGTTTTGTAAGAGATATAGATTCTTAATAATAAAGATTAGGTCATTTAATTACCATTTGGAAGCTTAAGATAGAATAAGTATGAACTAAATTGGATGAAGGACCTGAAAGAAACAGAAAAGCAATGGCAGAAGGAGTTGTTTCATAATGCCTGATCACGGAAGCAAGGAGTGAAAGGAGACAGATATCTTTGTCTGTAGACAGCAATAAATAATACTTTTCTCTAGTAATTTTTGGTGTTTATTCATGGTTTTGTTTAAAACATTAAATAATTTATCTCTACAAATTATATTTTGAGGCTATAATCTCAGTATTATATCCTGTGTGAATTATTTATTTGTAATTGAAACACAACATGATAGCACTTAACTTTGATCTTTCCATCTTAGGCAATCATGATACGTATGACATTATTATGAAGTAGCTTGGTAGTGTATTCTGCTTAATCTAAGCAAGAAGACAGTCTAGGGCTTTTAGGAATGTGCATGTCTTGGGGCACACAGGAGCAGGCAGCTCAGACCATCTAAGGAACACCCTCCCCCCTCTTTGCCTTGTCCAAGCTTTATATTCTTGAGTTAAACTCTGACCAAGGTTGTTGTAGTGTCCATCCCTTGGTCCTCAGATTGTGAAATATCATTCACAAAATACAAGTTCTACAGAAGATGGGTGGCCCTTGGAAAGAGGCGAATCGATGCTGGCAAGAATGAGAATAGGTACCAAGTGCCTGACTTATTCCTCGCCTGTCAATTCTCTTTTGTCTGTGATGGTTTTATTTTCCTCAGTTTCAGAGATGGTCGGAGGAATTTAGTCAGGATAGTGTTTCCACCTGCTTATATCACTGGATATGCCACATAAGGAAGAGAGAGCACTGGTTATTTTATTTTTGGCATGGCTTCTTAGAATGATTGCTGACATGTAGAGTTAAGGCAAGACACATTGGAGTACTGCAGTTTGGTACCTGGCTGGGTAAATCATATCCATCTCTGGTTTTCTTTCTCTACCATGGCCATTACCAACAAGAGTACTCACTCTCCAGTGACAGTAGATGGCTGTGGAAGTGAAGTTTATATTGTAGAAGTTCTTTGTAGGCATATGCAAGTGTGGCTTTTGAGACAAACTCACTGCATACTGCTCCTTTGAGAATGGTTCTCATAACTGCTTTTGAGTGGTGATAACTAGAAAGCAGACAAAACGTATGTACTATATATTAAAAAAAAAAAAAACTCTTGGGTGAAGCACTGATCTTTACCAGCTTGTGTATAGTACCATAATATCTATTTTTAAAGCAAGACAACCTGTATTGCTTTTCTCGATTATTGTAATATATAAAACATTTTACTTCTTCAGAAATTATTATTTATGAGTTATTTATTCATTTGTTTATTTTTGAGACATGATCTCATTTTATAGCCTATGTCCTCCTATGACTCATTAGCCCAGGCTGGCCTTGTACTGGTGATCTTCCTGCTTCAGCCTCCCATGTAGTGGAGCTTTCGGTGTGAGCCACCACATCTGGCAGTATTTCTTTTTTAAGTAGTTTCGAAAAGTTATTTAAACAGACAACTTATCTTTCTGTTCTTAAAACATCTATTCCAACAAACACTAGAGGGCATTCATCGCTCTCAAAAACATTAAATGACATTGCTTAACAAAGAGCAGAGGAAATCAAGGTTTTCTCCACATTTTAATCCTTGAATTTTTGTGTTTTCACATACATTTTATCTGAGTTTGATAGCTATGCTATTAGCATATCCCTTCCTGGCCTTTAGGAACTCATTTTTTCATATTAGGTGAAAATCCAATGAAAGTTAAATTTCAATGCTGTACATGGAATCTTTTAAAAGTGTGACATGCTGTGTAACTCAAGATATTGTCATTTGGGGGTTTGAGTTCTGATGTTGACATCAGAGAACTGACAAACATTTTCTGCTTTTCTAAGCTGATATTCTTGCATGTCTTGGGTCTCAGACTTTTGTAGACGGGTTGTTCACATATCATTCACTTCTCTTTGCTTTCTTCACTCAGCTCTGTTCTGAGCATTTACTAGTCAATAAACCAGTGTCACAGTAGAAAATAAATAACAAAAACCTTAGACATAAATGGAAAAGCCGAGCCGGGCATTGGTGGTGCACGCCTTTAATCCCAGCACTTGGGGGTGGGGGGTGGGTGGAGTGGAGGGGTGGGGGGGGGTGGTGGTGGGGTGGGGTGGTGTGGGGCAGAGGCAGGTGGATCTCTGTGAGTTCGAGGCCAGCCTGGTCTCCAGAGTGAGTGCCAGGATAGGCTCCAAAGCTACACAGAGAAACCCTGTCTCGAAAAACAAAAAACAAAAAACAAAAAACAAAAAAACAAAAAAAAAAAAAAAAAGGAAAAGCCAACCTGCTAGCATTCCAAACCAAGTAAAAAGAATGTGACTTTTGGATTGTTCAGTACAAAATGTCAGGCACCTGTGGTCCATTAGGTGGAGGCAGGAGGATGATTTGAATATTTAAAGAACATGACCTTGAGATTAGTAAGTCTCTATCTCAAAGCAAACTCCAAAGCTCCCAAACCAAAAGTAATAATGCATAAACTCAATTCAATGTTTTTATTTTTGATGTTTGTTGTTTTTAGAGGGGTGGGTGGGGTGAGGAAATATTTACTGATGTTTGCTGACCACATCTTGGATACTCCACACACTGAAGTATGCCTGCTGGTCTCATGTTGACATCAGTTATGTTCCAGATCAACACTGTAGACTCAGCCAGCTCCCTGTGTGTGGCATGAGCATCCCCAGCCTGGTGAGACATTATACATCTTCAGCCATCTCCTTTGGTCTCTTCAGTCATTACACTGTTACTGATGTCTCATTTCTTATTATTACTCTTGCTAAAATTATCTCTAAGTAGTACACATGATTCCTGTAATAGGAAAATCAATGTTCTAAAAGTGATGCCTATGAACTGAAAAGTATTTTGCTGGGCCAAAGACCTTTTTATTCTATGAGGCCACCCGATCTTTAGTTTGCTTTTGCCAGTTAGTTTGTGAAGCCATTAAAGATGCTTACTTGTGTGTGTGTGTGTGTGTGTGTGTGTGTGTGTTTGTTTGTTTGTGTGTGTGTGTGTGTGTTTGTGTGTGTGTGTGTGTGTGTGTGTGTGTGTGTGTGTGTGTGTTTGATGTCAATATCAGAAATTAGGGCAGGAATATGGGTCTTGCGAAAATAACAAAAAGTAAGGTCTCAGATTTATAGGGATTCTTTAATGTGAAGATAAATTGTCAGGTTAACTTATTTATGCAAATATTTTTTACTGCAAGGAAAATAAAATGTTCATGAAAGTTCTGAGCCATTATAACAGAAGATTACATATGCACATTCTTCATTAGGATTTACAAAGTCCTTAGAATGGAGTTTGGAATTGTGGACAAAATTTCACAGAGAGATTGTATGCCCTCCTGTAGGACAGTTCATGTTCATTGTCAAGTGAAGATGCACAGCAAATGATGTGTACCCTTTGTTAATCCAAGTGTCTGTGTGTCTGTGTGTGTGTGTGTGTATGAGAGAGAGAGAAACATAACAGCATTTTCATGTGGGTTATGTATATTTTATGCACTTTCTGTGTTTCTAAACACTTTATAATGTTACTATTATAATCATACAAAGTCTTTTAATATTTTAAATATTATATAACTTACACACACACACACACACACACACACACACACACACACACACACACACACCAAGTGGTGCATGCCTGCAATCCCAGTACTCAGAAGATAGAGGCAGGAGGATTGTTAATTCAAGGTTAGCCTGGACTGCATAGCAGACTATGTATATGTGTGCACAAATCACTTGCTAGGTATACATGTACTATATAAAAAAGTATGTAAATATTAACTCAAAAGCAAATGAGATTGTTTGTGTGTAAGTGAATTGCAGAATAACATAGTCAGGGATCTGGATTTTTGAAATAGTAACAATGAATATTAGATTCACAAGGCCTTTTAGATAGGAAGCATTCAGTACATGTGGAATGCATGTCCGATCTCCACATGCCCTGTATGGCTGAAGTGTCTGCTTCTAACTTACCACTGCTTCCTATTATCCAGCCACCCCCTCTGCTTGCAGCTCCTCTTTTTCTCTCTAGGCTGAAAAATTTCTGAGACAGGTACTTCAGATTTGCCTATCGTTTTTTGACTCTATCTAAAAGTGTAGACATAAATAACAGTAAGTAAAAGCTTGGTGAAATCAGTAATGTTCTTATCATTGATGAAACCACAATGACAAAAGTAAAAGAATGTCTACCGTTATAAGTATTCCTCCTTTTGATTGTCATGTTTATAAGTTCTTTTTCTTTTTAAGTGAGTGTGTGTGTGTGTGTGAGTGCGTGCGTGCGTGCACGCGCGTGCGCGCGCGCGTGTGTGTGTGTGTGTGTGCATTTATATGTATGACTGCCTGCAGAACCCAGAATTGTGTGTGTGTGTGTGTGTGTGTGTGTGTGTGTGTGTGTGTGTATGTGTGTGTGCATTTCTATGTATGACTACCTGCAGAACCCAGAATTGGGTTCCCTGGAGCTGGAGGAATTACGGGTGTTCATGAGCCTGATGTGGGCCCTGGGAACCAAACCCAGGTCTCTGGAAAGGCATGCTTTTAACCACTGAGCCATCTCTCCAGGTCCATGTCATATTTGTTTTGAGCATCCAGAACTACTCTTGTACTTATTCATGGAAACAGTATGCACATTGATCTATATGAGTGTGGGTACACACACTTCATGGAACATGTGGACAGAGGACAGGACAGATGACAACCTTGGGTGTTGGGTCTCTGTTGATTCATGCTTTGCATGCAAGCTTTGCTGACTCACAAATTCCCAGGATTTCTCCTGTTTCTACCTCCCATCTTTCTATAGGAACACTGGAATTAGACAAGCTTGTACCATGTGTCTGCCTTCTTATATAGGATCTGAGGATTTGAACTTGGATCCTTATGCTTGCACACAGCAAGCACTTTACTCACTAAGCCATCTTCCCGGGCCCCAGGGAAAAAATCTTATTTCCTTTGTGGTGAGAGCTATATTTTTGTGTGGACATAGTTTTAGTATCTAGGCTGCTTGAGTCTGGGGGCAGGTACTCTCTTCTTCCTTTGCTTGACTCCCAGAGCCCAGGCTATTGAGTATTCTATTGTTTCTGAGGGAAATGGACTCCAAGTTGACAGTCAGAACTGATGTCATTATAGCCCTATTTAGTGTTCCTTTTAGTGTACCAGCACACTCTTTGATCCCAAACCCCTGACCCATCTAACCATCCCTGGCCCACACAATGATGTGAGGGTGAAGAAGCCTCTTTTCCTTAGCTGGCCCTGCTGCCATGCAGTGTCATCACACACACAGCCAGTCTTGAGTAGTTACTTGAATTTTGATCAAGGTCAACATCACTCTTTTTACTTGACCTAAATTATTTTCCATGTTGGGCTAGGAATGCTTCCAAATTAAACTACATAAGATTAAGGGGAATAATTCTATTATTTTTTTCCCTAAGAGCAATGCATGAAGAGAGGGGGAAAGACAGAGTGCACTTAGCGGTGAACATGCAGGCCACTCTGTTCTGCCAGAAACCAACCTCCTGTTTAATTGTTTTCCTGTCTCCAGAGATGACCACTTTAAAGAAAGTCAGGCAGGAAGACGTATAAGTCATCGGCTTTGGAGAAGAGAAATATGTGTTATCAAAGCAGAATACCTTGAGTTATCATTTGCAAATGATATACTAATCACTGTGGCATGCTGCAACCAAAAAAATTTAGCAGGTTAATAGCTATGCATAGTTTTCTTTGAATTCTTGCCATGTCTTTGTTTTGTCTTCCTTGTGGGAGAAGAGTGCTCTGTATACATCCCAAAGGATTCTAGAGAGTTATTTCTCGGTCCACACCTGGCTAAATACTCTTTGGCACTCTAAGCTTTGGGAATAATTGGATTTATTGACCAGCAGAGTTGGGGTGCTGGTGTCAAAAGAATCTATTCTATCTTTTTTTTTTTTCAGGCAACTAAATGATCTGGAAGATTCCAAAGACTGGAGAATTTTGCAAATTAGAAAACAGACATAGCTAAACCACATTTAGAGGTGTTTACCCAGGAAGTAACAGAAGAAATAAAGCTGCAAATATCAAGCCATCCATTGAAGAGTTATGACAGTAAAAATAGAAAATGCCTCAAATGGGCAATAAGAATGATATTAAGATAAATTTTAATTCATTTGTTTTATGAAGTACTATTCATTCACTAAAACTAATGTAGATCTATGTTTCCTTAGTTTCCATAACTTCACAGTGTGTTATGTTATGTGTATGTGAAAATATTTGTAGGTATAGTATATGTCTATACATTCCACATGGAGTAGTTGTGATAATTTTGGGCAATTAGGAATATTATTTTTCTTTGTGATTATCTATGTCTTTAACCCTTCTCTACTAAAATCTACTATTGAAAAAAGGGTTAACTAGCATGAAACCCAAGCACTTAAAACTGTCTCCCATAGATTTTAGATTTTCACCATTTCCTTTCATCCTAGTAAGATGTATCTGAGCATGCATGCGAATGTAGAAATCAAACATTGTTCTGACAAAACCTATACTGTATTTCAGGATTCAAATCAAGGAGGGGGGCTGTTGCTATTTCTGCTCAATGTCAAAAACTCCTGATTTGATGGTGTTTTGCTAGCTATCTGCTGCGTTTCTCTGCTTCTCACTTTCATTCTTTTGCTTGCTTTGTGCTCAATAAACTCATTTATTCAACCTCCCCAGAGTGGCTCTCACAATCATTCTCCAGTCTGTAAAGAACAAATGTGAGATACATCACTGACAAATAAATACAAATTCCTTTAAAATAATCCCAAGAAAGGGCAAACAACCCAACAAAAATTTGGGCTAATGACTTGACCAGGCATTGGACAAAAGGAAAAAAGAAAACAGAAATGACCAAAAACATCTGAAAAGTTCTACCAGTGACCAATCAAACACAAGTTAGAACCACAAAGAGGTACAGTGAGATTTTATACCTCCTATAGTGGGGTACTGATAAAGCAGAGATTCTTGCTCCCTGATGGTTAAATGGCAAGTTGGCATGAAAACTAGAAAACCTGAAAAGATGCAGTCATGTTGCAAATTTATAAATCTTCCCACCTACTGGATACATTGCTGTTTTCATATCCAGGGGAAGTTTTATGCCTGTAGCTCAGGAGATACACCCAAGGCAGCCCCAATCAGAAAGCAAAGCCCATGTTAGGTGGAAGGGGGCTTGATGAACAAGCTGTAGGGGATTCATGCTATGGAATCCCACATGTCAGGGAAAAATAAAAGATAGGCACACTTTACAAGCAATACATGGGCTGGAAAAGATAGTTCCAGAAGACTGTGGGCAAAGCTAAGCAGTTTGTTTTTAGAAAAATAAAGATATGTAGTGAAACATCAGGAAAACGAAGGGAATGATGGACAGAAGTGCAGACTGAGGTGAAAGTGAGGTGGCAAAGTGCTGCTGGGGCAGACGGTCTGGGTGTCAGCGGGCTCTCCCTTCACTGCTGGTGATTCCTGGGGTTGGTCAGCAGGGGGCAGAATCCAGGGAGATGCTTATTATCTCAATCTGGGTAGTTAATAATATAAATGCTTTCACATATAAGAGAATTAACAAACCAAGCATGGACTCCAGCATTCATGAGTCTAAGGCAAGAGGTTCAGAGGTTCAAGGCCAGCCTGAGCTACATAGTGAGATCCAGTCTCAAAAAAAATTAATAAAGATATTGGGTGATGTTCTGGTTAGTTTTGTCAACTTGACACAACTTAAGAGTCACTAGGGAAGAGACACCCCCACTTGAGGAATTGCTGTCATCAGATTGGCCTCTAGGCAAGTTTGTGGGCCATTTTCTTGATTGATTGATGCAGGAGGGCTCAGATGACTTGAATGTGTATGTGGTCTCGGGATGGATAAGAAGCAGGCTGAGCACTCCATGGCAAGCAAGCCAGTAAGCAGCACTCCTCCATGTTCGCTGTTTCAGCTCCAGCTTGAGTTCTTGCCTTGCCTTTTCCCACTAATAGAATGTGACCTGACAGTTTTAATTTTAAGATGAAATAAAACCTTTGCTTCCCAAATTGCTTTTGGTTACTGTTTTATCACAGCAACAGCAAATCTAGCTAGAACATCTGGGAAGATGGTTCACTGTTTAAAATGCTTGCTGTGCATGCCAGAGGACCAGAATTCAGATCCCTAGAACCCAGGTGTGCATGGCAGCATAACTGTAATTCCAGCCTGGGAAGGAAGGGACAGGGTGCTTAGAGAAAGGAAGCTGTCAAGACTAGCTGTATTAGTGAGAGAGAAACTACCTTAAAAGAACAGGGTGGCCAGGCAGTGGTGGCCCACGCCTTTAATCCCAGCACTCCAGATGCAGAGGCAGGCGGATCTCTGTGAATTTGAGGTCAGCGTGGTCTACAGAGTGAGTTCCAGGATAGGCAAAAGCTGTTACACAGAGATCCAGTCTCAGGGGAAAAAAAGAGAAGAGGGTGGATGAGCAGTTAAGGAAGAATTCTTATATCAACCTCTGTCCTCCATATGCACTGCTGCATGGTTATGTGCATGCGCACACGCACGCGCACACGGAAACACACATACACATATGAACACACCCCACACACAAACACATGAAAAGAACAACAGGGGAAAAAAAAAGGGCTGTCAATAGAGAATGTGACTCCTCATCCCAGTCCCGTCTCCACTATAAACCATGTCATCTTTGGCCAGCCACTTTGTCTCACCAGCCTTATTTAAAAATACATTTTTTAAAAACAAAGTCAGCCTTACCTTTTCATGGGATTGTGTGAGGATCAAGTGTACTTGAAAGTGTTTGGTGTGTTATTAATGAGAGGCAGTGTCCACGGGCAATATAGTTTTCCAAATATGAACTCAAAAGGTTTATGTGTCCAAACTAGTGTTCAGAACCCACATGATGAGAGGTGGGAATGATCAATTTAATCGTACTTCCTCCTCCTGCCAGCCCAGCTTTCTGTGGAGTTGTTAGCCAACGGCTGTCTGAAGCTGTTAGCTGGAGAGGTGCAGCTGGCCTTGGGAGAGTCGGCCTTGGAATCAGAAGAAATGGCTCTGAATCTTGGCTTTGTCCCTGACTGACTGAGGTGCTAGAGATTGGCTTCCTACTCATGCTCTTGCATTTCTTTGGAAAGTAATTGGCTTTGTTGCCAATAGAGAATGGAAATATTTGCTTTAAAGAGATCAAGGCTCCCCATCATCTTTCATACCCACCTGGGTACACAGGAAGCAGCATCAGGCTCTTACTTCCCTTGTCCAGCAAACGGTGGTTGGTGGTTGGTGGTTGTTCACCTGAACTGCCAGCTTTCTTCCATGTAGATGACGACCTGCTCTGCCTTTTCATTTTTGATTTGCTGGAGGGCTGGTGGTGGGAAAGAGAACACTGCTAAGTCTTTCAATCCTCTGTACCTCAGGGTCCCTGCTCAGCAGGGTGGTTGCTAGTGTTTTACTATCAACTAACACGAAGTAAAGGCCAGGGAAAGGCACTTGTCACCAAGCCCGTTGACCTGAATTCAGTCCCCAGAACCACATGGTGGGAGTAGAGAATCAAGACCTGATCTCCACGCATACACACCTTGGCATGAGCGCACACACACACACACACACACACACACACACACACACACACACACACACACCTTGGCATGACTGTGTATTCACACACAAATAAATAAACAAATGTGATAAACTATTTTAAATTCAGTGTAACACAGCAACTGAAAGTTGACAGAGCAAAGTCCCAGGAGTTCCCCAAACTGTGACCCATCAGATGTTGTTTTGTGCTGTTTTGACAGTCCCAAGAGGACTGTAAAACTTCGTTGTTGTGGTTTTAACTGTCTTTCCATACTGCCTGATTGGAATGTCTCGTCATGTGCTTATTAGACACATACATACCCCTGGCATAACTTTCATGTCTTTTATTCATTTTCTAATTGGATTTTAAAAATTTTACTTTTTATTGTGTGGATGTGCACACAATATGTATGGCCGTGTGTGTGTGTGTGTGTGTGTGTGTGTGTGTGTGTGTGTGTGTGTGTGTGTGTGTGTGTGTACATACCTCTGCTGTTGGTCTGCAGGAATTTTCTGCCTTTTGAGACAGGGTCTCTCATAGGCCTGGGCTAGGCTAGCTGGTCTGACATGCAAGCATCCACGATCTCGCTGTCTCCAGCTCCCTTCTACCACTGAAGAGGTCGCAAGTGTGTACCACCACACCCAGCATTTTTTAACATGGGTTCTTGGAATCCAATGTCAGGCCTTCGTGGTTGTGAGGCAAGTCCTTCCAACAGCTTTCTCATCAGCCTCTAACAATTGATTTTGAGATACATAAAGTCTAGATCCCCATCCTTTGTCTAAGTGGTTTGCAGGTGCTATCTCCCCATCGGCAGCTTGCATCTCCCCTCTCTCCACATGGCCTTTTGAAGAATGGAAGTTTCTACTTTTGATAAAGTGCAGTTTATTAAACTTTCCTCACCTGCCAGGATCCTCTGGCTGACCTGTCTCCAACACTTTCCTGAGATAAAGTTCCATCCTGAAATTGTTAATTCTCTTCTGTACATTTCCAGAAAGTATAGCTCACATGAGACACAGACAAATTTCCATCATGTGGCTTGGCACACAGTAGGTATTCAGCACACATAGTGTCTACATATTCAGCAAGTCACACGATGTGGGGAGTTTTCCTTGGTTCACTAGACTTAAGAGCTCCTTTGCAATTTGGGCCATCTCCTTTCTTGTTCTACAGACAGTCCCAGCTCCTGGTTTATTCTCTACTTGGCAATCCTTTACCAGCCTTCTGTCTTGAGCATCCTTTCACGCCCATGGGTAGAAGAATGGAATTAGACTCATGTCTGTTACCCTGCACAAAATGCACTCCAAATGGATCAAAGACCCCCATGTGAGACCTGAAATGCTGAAACTGCTAGAAGAGAACACAGGTAGGACCCTCCAAGGATGGTGTAAAAAGAGCTTTCTGAATAGGACTCCAGTTACTCTGGAGCTAAGTTCAATAATTGACAAAAGGGACCTCATAAAACTGAGAGGCTGATCTACAACAAAGGAAGCAATCAATTGAGTGAGGAAGAAACTCACAGAGTGGCAGAGAATTGTGGCCAGCTATATATACATTTGTTAGAGGGTTAATATATAAAATGTACAAAGAACCCAAAAAACAAAGACTCAAGGGACAAATGACCCAATTAAAATACTAGGCTACAGATCTGAACAGAGAGCTCTGAAAAAAAGTAAAAATGACTAAGAAATGCCTCGAAAGTGCTCAATATCCTTAGCAACAAGAGAAATGTAAACTAAAACAACTCTGAGAGTTCATCTCACCCCAGGCAGAATGGCTAAGATCAAGAAAACAACAGGCAGCAAATGCTGGAGGGGGTGCAGGGAGAAGGGTGAGAATGCAGACTGGTGTGGTCACTCTGGAAACCAATGCCAAGAACCCTTCAAAAGCTAGAAATAAATCCACAACATGGCCTGGACATACCACTCCTTGGCATTTGTCCAAAACAGTGGATGTCCTAGTTTACAGATATGTTCACTGCTGCTCTATTCACAGTATCTAGGAAATGGAAACAACATACAGGTCCTTCATGAAAATGTGGTACATACACAAAAAAGGGGTATTATTCAGCTATAAAGAAAAAAATAAAAAATTTTGCAGGTAAATGGATAAAACTAGAAAGTATACTTAGTGAGGTAACCAGAGCCAGAAAGGCAAATGTCACATTTTTTCTTATTTGTGGATCTTAGCTCCTAATCTTCAGATGTGGGTATGTAACTATAATAGATACCAGGAAAGTAAAAAGGGACCATGGGGACCGGGAGAGCAAGCTCTAGAGAGTCGGCTAATAGGACACAGGTGCTGTGAAGAGGGAATGGGAAAAAGAGTAGGGGGATGCTCTAATTTGGAAGGGCAGGGGGGCATAAGTAACACTAAGGATATTCTTTAAAGCCATAGAAAGCATTATTTTGCATTTACTTAAAATACGTGTGTGTGTGTGTGTGTGTGTGTGTGTGTGTGTGTGTGTGTGTGTGTGCATGCTATGATATGTGTTTGGAGGTCTAAGGACAACTTTACGGAGTATGTTCTCTCCTCTCACCTTTACATGGATTTTGGGACCCAATTCAGATCACCAGGCTTACACAGCAAACTCCTTTAGCTGCTGAGCCATCTTTTTTTTTAAGATTTGTTTTTATTATTTTTTAATTATATGCCTGTGTGTGCTGTACACAGAGGTCAGAGGCAGGGCTGGTGTACATTCTTCTTAAAGGGGTATGCTTCCCATTGTCTTCACATCATTCTTTAGTTTGTTTTCTGTACTGACTCTATTAAATGTTCTAGACAGTTCTTCCTCTGTCAAGATGCCAGGATTCACTAATCAGTTTCTGGGGCTCCCAGATTTCCAATATTATATCTTTTCTGTTTTATTATTTGTTTGTTTCTCAGGGAATTACCTGAGACAGCATACCATAAGCACACAGGTTCTAAATCCATGGTTGATTAGGCTCACACAGTGACTATCCTACCTCATTGTGCTTCAGATTTCCTCCCAGAACAATGAAAACAACTATACCATCCATGTTATCCAACAGTGTGATGTGTACGTGGCTTACCATGCATGAGGCCCTCAGAACATTATCTCTGACATGGTCTATTATTAGCAAATAACCGTCAGCAGCTGTCTTAATTGGGGATCAACAGAAAAGACTCTTGAAACAGACTTCGGTATGAGTGTTTTACCTGGGAGGCAATCCCATTAAACTCCAGCGGGTAAGAGGGTAGGGAAGAAAGCCATTAAACACAAGAAGCTATCTTAAAAGCTGGGGCTTAATCCCACTAGAGAACTAAGGGAACTGTTTAGAAGCTGTATTTGAAAGTTTCTCACCCGAGAGGTGAGGGTACTGGATATCATATACCAGCTGTTGGCATCTATGGATAGGGGCTCCTTTTGGGAGAGAGCTGGGGTTGGATCTTCAGTTTCCCCACCCCAAGCTTATGTGTTGGCTCTTTTTTGGTGGGGGGCTGTGGACTCTTCAGGAAGGGGGCTAGGTTGACTGATGCATGACACTGGAGGAGGGCCTGTGGGAGTTCATTATTTCTTTCCTAACTCCGTCTCTCTGCTTCCTCCTCTGCCATGATGTGAGCAGCTTTCACTGCATACCCCCACTACCAACACACCCCACCGGCACTGACTGGGCTGCTTCACTGTGCCTTCCCCACCACGTTGGACTTACACTCTCTGAAACTGTTCCCCCTTTCAGTAGTTTCTGTAAGATATCGTGATCACAGCTATGCAAAGGTGAGTTAATACACTGATACTTCTTTGTTTGCCTAATTGTTTTGTTCTGGGAGATGATCTCTAGTCAAAAAGACGCAGCAGCTGATATAATAGTTGGAGACAAGCCTGTGGGCACAGAAATGATCAGCCAGTGGTTGTAAGAGAACTCCAATAGGCCATTGTGTGTCTGGCTCAGTTTATCACCTGGATTCCTATAATGAATTTACTGATTGGAAAGGTGGACAAACATGGCTTAAAGAAAGAGAGAAGAAGTGCTATAAGCTTGGCAAGAGAAGGTAGTAACTGAAGGAGCAGGGGTAAGAGACAAGAGTGGGCTCCTGCCAGCAAGGATTGGCTCAAAGATCCAAGCATTGGTACTGGGCCTTCAAGGAATCTCACCAGTTGCTTACCAATTTATCTCTTGATATTTTATCACTCCTGCACTTAGCAAGGATGAGCTTAATGCCATAGCATACACTCCATACACACACCCTGATCATTTCCACTTATTTATTTAGGTTCTTTTGAGACAGGGCTTCTCTGTGAATCCCTGGCTGTCCTGGACAAGGCTGGCTTCAAACTCAGAGATTCACCTGCTTCTGCCTCCCAAGTGCTGGGATTAAAGGTGTGTACCACCACCACCCAGATGATCATTCCCATTTTAAATGTAGGATGACATGAAGATGGTACATGAAGGACTATAGGAAGAAAACCACTTACCAGACCAATGCAGAAAAAAAACCCCAAAACCAAAAAACAGCAAACAAGTGATGAACTACAAGAATCAGCAGTTTTCTGAAAAAGTATTAATAAATATTGAGGAAGTTGTTTCAACTTTCAGACTAATTTTAAAAAGCAAATTCAAATATAATTTTAAGTGGTATATAAAATATAAACATTACTTATGTTAATTGGGTAGCATGTAATGACTTAATGCATGTAAACATTGTGAACATATAGGCAAAAACCTCACAGCAATCCTTCTGCCTCAGCTTCCTGAGTGCATCCCCAGCTCTTATCATTAAATGATTAATCCTTTCCTGCCTTTTTGCTTGAAGAATGATTCCATCACACTAAGCTTAAATTAATGCAGATACTGTATATGTTAATTGTGTATTGTGCATCTCAGAAAGCTAGAAGAAAGGACTTAGAATGTTTTTGGCCAGACCAATATTTTAATATCTGAGTGTATTTGCAAAAACTCATTCAAGACTGTTGATCATCTGCTGGGCAACTGGAATTTTTCCATTTTAATTCTTGGGGGTTTCTCTGAAAGCCACAACAGGATAGAAAGTACACAGAGTGTCTCGGAAGGGACACTGCTTGTTTTGTATCCTTCTGGGTTGATTTTGGAATTGATCTGTGACCCAGAAACACAGAGGACAGTGTGGGCTGGCTTTCATCAGGGAGCTCACCATCTTCTCCTGGAGTTGTTGGGCTGTCCCCACTAGGAATGTTTTTGAAGTGGTATCCTCATTAAAAATCTAAAATCCAGAAGAAGCCATAGGAGCAGAACATTGCAAATCACTCCTGTTTACTTAGGCTGGGTAATACCACTGTGTTGGCAGGAGCTCTATTTTTTCAGTTTAGAGTTGATCCCTTGAAACCAGAGCTAGTCTCTTCAGATGTTCAATTAGCAAGTTATTTGGTGAGTGCTCAAGGAGTACATTGCTGGACAAGAGAGTCTGCATGGCAAACCTCAAACCTCTGTCCTAGAGTCCTCTCTCTCTCTCTCTCTCTCTCTCTCTCTCTCTCTCTCACACACACACACACACACACACACACACACACACACACACACACCACGAGCATGTGTGTGTAGGTCAGAGGACAACCTCAAGTGCCTTGAGTTTCTCATTGACCTAAATGATCTCTGGGAGTACAAGCCTGTGCCATAGAGCTTGGCATTTCTATTTGGCTTCTGGGGATGCACTCTCAGGTTCTAACAATTGTAAGGCAAGGGGTTTATATACTGAGACACCGCCCTAGTCCATCATTTGTAGTTTCACAGGAAAAATGAATGTGTAAACAGAACAGCTGTGTAGTTATTGAGATGCACTCAGGGAGAGGAATTGGAGAGAACTGAGTTACTGGCCTGAAAATATGGGAGAATTCAGGGAATGAAACTGTGATGCTGTGTCCCTGATCTAAACTCCTCTTTCTTCTTTTCCCATGTTGGTTCAGGAGAGATGTGACATATAGGCGGCAGGTTGTTTGACAGAACGGCTCCAGAGAGGGGAAGATGAACAAGTAGAACTTTTTGCACCAATGGGACTATTATGTGTAGCTCAACACTGGTCACCAGCCACTGGGCAATGACACTTGCAATATGGTCATGCCACTGTGGAACCAAAGCTTCCATTTAATCAAAACTCAAATAGTCATGTGTGGCCATTTTTACTGGTTCCTCCCAGGACAAGACAACGAGCCACCTCTGGAAGAGCGGAAACAGGAAGAGCAGGCCAGAAAGGCTGGTGAGAACACTGTGACTCAGATTGCAAAAGTCAGCTTGGTTTTGAGGGGAAGGCTCGTGTGTTAGTCAAGATCCAAACAAGAGACCAAAGACATACATTTCGTTTATATTTACTAATGTCAACTTGACATCACATGAACTAGCTGCTTAGTACTTTCATGGTATTGTACAAGCATCTCTGCCCAGGTGCAGAACATTTTTGCTATCACCACTTAATATTCAACAAGGATTTACCTTTCTGATATTTGTTATGAGCAGACTCAGACCATATGTGGCATTTTGCATTTGTCTTTTGTCAATTGCTATCTGCACTAATCACAGTAGCCAATCGGATGAAACAGCCCCAATCTCTCATTGAGACACCCCCCCCCCATACAGGAAGGTTATGCATATGTAAAAAGTGCTGCTAACTCGTGACAATTTGGATGAAACAGCCGAGTTCTTGAAACAGAGGGAATTTAAATACAGAACTGTGAGCTAGGTTTAAAGTTGTTAATTTGGTGACTGAAAACCGGACCGGGTACCTTGAAAGTAGCTCCTTTGGGAAGTAGCCACCAGCCCAGGCGCTAGAAAGTGTAGAAAACCGAGGCATCCCCAGACAGGCATGGCTAAGAGCTTTGTAGGCAGGGTGCTGGTTAGGTGGGGCTGCAAGTTTGAGGGCAGCTTCAGACTGTTTCTGGATATGTTAGAAAAGCTACAAGCAAGATTCAGTCCCAGCCCTGGGAGGAGTTGCTGCAGTGGGATGACCAGGCTTTGTGATGCGACACTCAAGGGGCCAGTGAGAGGACAGGAGCCCCGGACAACAACGTGAAGCCAGCCAATCATGCCTCCAGCCCTGTGCTTCTCTCTTCCTCTTCCTGTTGAAAAAGCCCAGGATAGGGTGACCAGCTGAGTGCAGTTTGCTGAAACCCCGCGGTCCAGTACTGTACACCAGACTATAGAGGGACAGTTTGGAGCCGGGGACATTCATTTAATGAGTAGCACAGTTAATTAAAGAGAAACTTGGGCTGCATGTTGATAGAGCTCGGTGTGCGAGGCGAGGCAAAGCAGGATCTGAGCTCTGTAGCTACTTGGATTCTGATCCTCCATTCTTTGCTGGCAAAGCTCTGCATGGCCAAGGAGAATGAAGTAAAATGCATTTCATCCTATTCATATAATTGAAGATTTGAATGTCTTCTTCAGACTGCAAGGAGAGGAGAGTTCCTGGAAGTTTAAGGCAAGAGTGGAGCGGCTTTGCCCATGTTTGATATATATATATATATATATATATATATATATATATATATATATTCTGTTTTCATGTGTAGGTTCATGGTGTGTGTGTGTGTGTGTGTGTGTGTGTGTGTGTGTGTGTGTGTGTGTTCATTCATACTTGTGTAGCTGATGTTGGGAATCATCCTCCATAGCCCTTCCACGTTCACTGAAGTAGTCTCTCAACCAAACCTGAAGTTCTGGGATATGACTATTCTCATTAGCCAGATTGCTCACCGGTTTCTCTTTCCTGATGCTAGAATTACAGGTGGGCAGCCTGGCATATACATGGCTTTTGGGGACCTGAACTCCAGTCCTCATGCTTGTCTATGGGCTAAACACTTTAACCAATGAACTGTCTCTCTAGCCTGTGTCTGGCCATTCTGGACCCATTTTCCAGTCATCATTTCTCTCTGTCCTTAAGAAAACAACAGCAACACACTGACAACCCATACAATCATTTTAAAATGTGTAATTCAATGGTTTAAAATGCTTTACAAGAATTTACCTCTACCCCCTGATGCCAGATTTTGAGCCCTGAAAACCTCCCCATTGGAATTAACTTGTCATTCACTGTGCCCCTTTCCTCTACCTCTGACAACCATTGACTTCCCATCTCTGTGGATCTGCCTATTTGGGAAGTTTCCTATGAATGAAATCCCACAGTGTGGCCTTTAGAGTCTGGCTTCTCACACTAGTGTCATGTTTTCATGGTTCATGTAGCACCAAGTTGTTCCCGTGTATGACTGCGTGGATTTCCACTGCATGGCTACATCCTATCTTGTCCACATGTCTGTCAGGTGTCCACTTGGTTGTTTCTACCTTTTGTCTCTTGTGAGTATCGTACTGTAATCATTCATGCATGAGTTTTTGTGTGAATATGTTTTCCTTATCTTAAACATGCACCCAGGTATGTAATTGTTAGGTCATATGGTATCTTAGTCTGTTTTCTATGGTAAAGCAGAAAACCCAAGGTTAAGTTAATTTATATAAAGACATTTATTTTGATGGTGTTCTTCATTCTGGCAAGTTTCAGATTGGGGACCCTCATCTGATGAAAGCCTTGTGCTGTGTCAGCTCCTGTGGTACATAGAAGGGTAAGAGGGTGTATGCTCATTTTTCAGAGCCCCACCCATCAGATAATCCTTAACAAAGCCACATTAATCACAACCATTCACTTTTTGGCAGGAAACCAGCATATCGTTTCCTGGGATGGTTATAGCTTGCCACATATCAGTGTTTTCAATTCTGTTAGGATTATTTTAACTAGGTTAAAAATATACAGAAGACTACATCCAGAGCCAGCACTTATAAGACAGCATGAAGGAGTATTAGCTTACAATATCTGTTTCCTGGTTGGCTATCCCTGCTTTGGGGATTCTGCCTTACTGGATGGAATTATTAGTACTGAGACATGCATATGAAGATTTTAAAACAGCAGTGGCCAGAACCTTGGAAACAAACCCCCATGTTCATCAATAGTGGGATTGTTGGAATGTTGGTTAAGCATTTTTACTGCACATTGATGGTGTAGCTGTGAAAAGTGAATTTGAGGCATATCTGTCCATATTAGTCCAGAAGGGTACCCGTCTTCTATTGTTAAGGAAATCCATCCTAAACTTGGAGATAAGGTGAAAAGTCTGACTGTAGCATTCTACTAAAGCATTTCTAGGCAGCCTGAAGGTATATTTTTCTTTTTTCCACTGTAAGGAGATTTGGCTCAACTGATGCTTACAGTGGACTAAGGCCAAATGTCTACAGCCTGGCAAAAAGCTAGAGGTTGCCCTGTGGGACTCCATGAAGCAATACATTTATTAGCTCTTTTTTTTCTATATGGTAAAGAAGATAACCCCATGGTTATGACTTTATTTCCCTGTAGGGCAGTGATGAATTTTACATTTAATCTAGTACTGTTATAGTGTTCATATTTTACCATTTATATAATTCTGAAGCACTCACAACTGTTCATATCTGTGTAAAACCTTTTTATAAGGCAACTTGACAGGTTTTAATATTATTAAATGAAAAAAAGCAAGCTATTGAGAATATGCTTAGTTTTTTCAATCATATAAAAATCCCTACTCATATGTCTTCATGTTGGTGTGCATGTATGTGTGGGTACAAGTATGGACAGACATATACTACAGTGTCAATATTAGTCTTGTTACTTAGTGGGAAGCATGTGAGAGAATATATCTATCTCTACCTTGTTCTCATTCTCTCACTTTTCAAAAAAGGATTTGTTTTTATTCTATGTAAGTAAATGCTTTGTCTTGGCCTGTATGCATGCATCTGTACTACATGTGTGTCTGGTGCCTGAGAAGGTCAGAAGATGATGTTGGCTCCTCTGAAACTGGAATTACAGGTGGTTGTGAGCCACAATGTGGTTGTTGGGAACTGAACTTATGAATCCTTCAGCAGGTAATCTGTTTTAGCTTCGACAATGGTTTTTTTTTTTGTCTGTGTTTTTTTGAGACAGGATCTTACTGTGTGACTCTGGTTGTCCTGAAACTCTCTATGTAGATCATGGTAGCCTTGAACTAATAGAGGTCTGAGTGCCTCTGCCACCTGAGTACTAAGATCAAAGGTGCGTGCCACCATGCGTAGTGGCATCCTTGAAACATAACTTCTTTGTGAGATGATAATGTATGTAATGCGCCTCACACATGCTTGGCACAAAGCATGCTGCCAGAAATGGTCAGCAGTCTTCTCAACTTTCAGAGCGAGAGGTTAAATGTTCACTTCTAGGGTCTGTAAAAGAACTCTTCTGTCTGTTCAGCATACACTGGGACATTGTCTATTCAAAGTATGCAGTCAGAAAACATCCTCACATTCCATATCCAATACGATATTTATCATGGTTGCTACCAATTTTATGACGGACCATTTTCTCCCACCAGAAGTGAGAAAGTTTGGCTGAACACGGGGGAATGGGTGTGTCCTGCTGAACCAATGAGAATTTCTTGAAGACAAGTCCACTAGGATTAGAACTATGTGTGACTATGGTTTGGGTTGTGCAAGAACCTCTTTTACAGGGCTCTCTGACAGTTATAATGGACTAGAAGAGAGATATGGAGGCATAAAGTAGTGATTTGGGGGTAACCTGGGTAATTAATGGGTAATTTCTTTTTATATAGATTGCCCAGATGATAGACAGGCAATCTGTTTACTTATTTTTTGTGATGCATAGAACCACATTATAGAGAATTATAATCCTCTGTTTACTCTCACCAGTATACCTGAAGTGTTCACATTGTATTACTCTATTAAAGGCTGGCCAGTGTGAGTGGTGACATGGGAGGGCACTCAGGCAAATTGGTTAGGTTTTATGCAGACTGATTCCTTTGATCAACTCTGAGGCATATTTGGATACTCAGGCAATGTTTAGTGAAACAATGGAAATATTTAGTGAGCCAATCAGATTAACATATAAATGATGCTTGAATTCGTGAAGGGCTTATTGATTTCTCTTAAATGACTTCCAGATGGGTTTGCATTTTTTCATGATTTATTACAACCCATATTATAATATTTATAAATAATACCAAGAATTCTTTGGAGGTTATGTGACGTGTAATAAGCTGATCTACACCAGATGGCATTAGGTAAGGGCAGACACTGGTAAAGCGAAGGGCCCTGTTGAACAAGGATTAAAGCAATTCTCAAGCAACTCATAAAATACCAGATACATAAAAGTAGAAATGTAAAAATGTTTCTAAAAGGAAAGCTTTTATAAGTTTAATCAGATTCCCATCTCATGTGTTGAGAGGGTTTTTTTTTTTTTCAGTTCAAGTTAGGAAATGCTACTGTATCACAAACTTTACTAGAGGGTCCATAACTCAACTGTCAGTGATGTGGTTTACAAAGATCTCTTCCTTAAGCCACAAGATAACTGTTCATAGGGGAAAAAATCTTATTTCTTTTTCTCAATATATCTATATTCTATAACAACTGAAAATGCATTAAAACAATATTATATAATAACCACGACTACACACATATATGTGTATGTACTCGGATAGTCTATTGCGCAGTAGGTTGAGAACAGTGTGAACATGAGAAAGGAGAATCTCACCTGAAATGACATTGCTAAGTTAGGTATATCTACAGAAAGTACTGGAAGGCTATTGTGACAAATAATGTCACAAGTGACAGTCAAGAAAAAGGAATATGACAAACAAAAAAAAAAACAATTTTATTTTGTAATGTAGCACAATGACAGAAAACATACTAGAAGCTTCATTCTCACTGTGCTCTGCTGGGCTGTGACATATATTCTGGGTCAGTTTTGGAGAAGTACATAATTTCATGACAGGGGGATTATTCCTACTGAGAAATTTTATCATTCAAAACATATTTTATTGACGATGTTTCCTTTGTGTTGGTTATTGCACTAATAGTAGAGGGTGTACATTGTGGGTACCTTTATAGTACCGGGCAAGTGTCTCCTTCCTGAACATTGCTTCTGATGCCCTTTTGTTTTTTGTAGAACAGTGTTGATACCTGAATGGATGAAAAGGGGGGATTACAAAACTCCTATTATACATGCAAAGTTTTATATTATTAATATTGAATTAAGACATTTTTAGTCTTCAACCTCAGATTGCAAAGTGGACTCCTGCCTTATGTGAATGCTCTCCTCTCCACAGCCACCCTAGTAGCCCTGGTTGGAACCACATTGTTTCTTAACTTATTACTTTGTTTTCATTTTAGGAGCCATTGCCCTTTGCAATCTGCTGCATGCATCGAAGAGAGAATGATTGAAACGTGAAACTCATACCTAGTGAGTTACACATTGAGGTGGATTTTGTGTTTGCCTAGAGTCTGGGATTCATATCACACTTCGGGAGGTGACTTTGATATTAACACAAAGCGACTAGTTTGTCTTGGTGATGCATGCCTATGCTCCAAGCATTCAGGTGGTTTAGGCTAGTGGGAAATGAAGTCAGGGTTGGCCTTAAACTTGCTGGGTAGTCAAGGTTGGCTTCTTGCTTCCCCCTCCCAAGGGTTGGGATCACAGGCAGAAGCCACCATACCTAGCTCATTTTCACCTTTATTTTTTACCTCCTTGGAGGGGAGAGGTGTCGGGGTGGGAGTGTCAGAAGGGGGGCCTTTTGAGGAGTCTGGATCAAATTCTATCTCTTGTCAAGGAGCTAAACAATTGTTTCACTCAATTATGAGAAGCTTCACTCTTGCTACGGTAGCTTCAGATACCATTTTATCATATACTGAAGTTTAATATATACTTGAGTATTTTTTATTTTCATAATTCATTGACAGTGTCATAAATTTTCCACATGAAGTTTAATATCATACTGGCTAGTCTAGTTTCATTATAATTTTGTTGGTATTTTAATGATATTTGTTAAGTTAGAACCCAATATATTTTCCTAATTATTTACTTTCTATGTCTTTTAGGAACATGTAAGGGTTTCTAATTGAACTTTGCACACTTCTTGAAAAATATTTCCTAGGTATTTTCATATATTTGTTGGTATTATAAATGGACTTTTCTCTATCTTAATATCACTAAACTGGTTATTAATTGTATAATGAAGGTCTTCAATTTCCATACATTATTTATTAACTGACTTGACTAGGAAGACACAATAGTATAAAAATAATCTCTACTTTCATTAAAAATGAATAAAGAATTTAAAATTTGTTTTGGAGGAAACAGACAAAATTAATTTTTACTTGAAACAAGTTTTTACAATACATTTTTATGAGAAGATAATATTTTAGTCAACTATTAAAGTATATTATAAAACTTTGATGGAGAAAAATATCTTGTATAACACTATCATAGTATCTGCCTAGGGAAAAATGGAACAACTGAGAAAGCAATTATTTGTATACATAAAAAGTTAATTTATGATAATCCTGTTGGTAAAATATATATTAAAAGAAATATAAGCTACCTAATGAACCATGTAAGGAAAGACGAAGGTCACCTTTGATCTCTTCATGTATTAGTCATCCTTCTGTCCCTGTAGCAAGTACTGCAGTTAATGTGTAAAGAGGAGAGGTTTAATTTGGAGGTTTTGGTCCTGTTGTTTTGGGGCATGTGGTTTGGCTGTATTTCACGGACACATCATGGAACATTCATGCCTGGGTGCAAGAACAAATAACTAGAGTCTATATTTCCCTTTAAACGTATGTCTCCAATAACCCAGACCTGCACCCAAGGCTCCACCTCTTAAATTTCTAGCATCTTCCAATAGAACCAGAGTGGGGACCAAGCCTTTCACACATGACCTTTGAGGGTCATTCCATAATCCCATTAAAACACTGTACTGATATCAATTTAGTCAAATCCAAGTCTCATTCATATGTGTAAATAAAGCCATAAGAATAGTGAAAAAAATATTGCCACTTTTTTTTTATCACTTGGGCAATAAAAACTTTCAAAGCATCATACCTGTTCCAGAAAACACCAGGGAATGAATTAAAAAAAAACTTTAAATGCAAAACCCCAGAACACAAAACATTAAACCAATGTAACCTGTAAACCCAGTGACCTGGGAGGGATGGATGGATCAGTTAGTCCATCCTCAAACTCCTCAAACACACCCAAGTTCAATTCCTTGAAACCAGATAAAGATGGTCAGCAAGAACCCACTCCAGGGAGCTGTCTTCTGACTTCCACATGTTCTCTGTAGCACACATGCTCTTCCATCATGGATATGCATGCACGCTCACACACACAGCCTAGTTAATGTAATAACTCAGTTTAACAAAGTGGAAGCAACAGCAATAAAATACTAACTTGAAAGGGTTGAAGGATAAATTATGACCTAGGAAAATACTAGTAGCATATGCAATACATATGGGCTGGGGGATAATTTCTAGTGTGAAGCTTTTATGTGTACTGGTGGAACTTTATTTAGAATTTGGTGTTATTATAATCTTTAACTTCATCCTTTATAATTAAAAATTCACTGTATCTACTTCTTAGTAAACTTACTTAAATCTATCAGTTTCTTAGGGTTCAGGGTTTTCTATAGACTTCCTACATTGCACCTCTACTCCCGAGCTGGGTGTCTTAGTCAACTAACTGTTCTATTGCTATGAAGAGACACCATGACCAAGGCAACTCTTATAAAGGGGAGCGTTAATTGGGTGCTTGCCTACAATTTCAAAGGCTGAGTCCATTATCATTACAGCAGGGAATGTGGTGGTACTCAGGCAGACATGGCACTGTAGCTGAGAGCTACATCTGATCTGCAGGCAGACAGGGAGAGAGGGAGGGAGAGAGGTGGGGCTTGGCATGGGCTTTGAAACTTCAAAGTCCCACCCTGAGTGGCACACTTTCCCAAACAGGGCCACAACTCTTAATCGTTTTCAAATAGTTCCATTCCCTGATACCAAAGTGTTCAAATCTATGAGCCTATGGAGGTCATTCTTATTCAAACCACCACAGTGTTCTAGTGGTTGGCGAGGTCCCTGGCATAGGTAGAAGGAGGATGATCTGGTCCTTGGGTGTTTTACACTAGGGTGTGCATGCTCTTTTCTTTGCAGCCTCTAACTCACTGCATCTTCTGCTGACGTTTATAGTCTCTGGTACTATGGTCATAGCTCATGGTTCATACAGTTGGTACTCCATCTGAGGAAGGTGTGGCTTTCCTCTGATTCCCCCGAGCCTCTCAGCTATCTTTTACTGTAAGAAGATGATTAAACTCCCTGGGACCCCTTTTATGCTTAGTTACTCCCATATCTTTCTTGGTTTATGGACTTCAGATGAGTCTTGATGCTTTCTCGGGTTTCATCTTGTAGGAAAGGCCTCTACTCTCGGAATCACCAAAATAGCCCAGAAAGAGCCTCCCTTCTGCTCTGCCCTCTCACATAGGATGTGTGCTTCTGAGGTCCAGCACGAATGCCATTCAGTGATTCTGGGAATGGACTGAATTCACACAGAAAAATTCCAGTGTTTCGCAATCAGAGTTTTGGATCTGTCTGAATGTCAGACACCGTGTGACTTTTATTTAATTTGCTTTGTAAAAGAGAACCAGCCCTTTTATCATCTTGCATTTTCTTTAATTCCACTGAGTATAAACTTTATGCAGCAAATGTGTCAGGCTTTGGCTCTTGATATTTTCCTGGCTTAAAACCTGACATTTACATTCAATGGTCTTATGACTTTAGAGATTATCATCTCTACTGTAGCTATCAAGTGTCTATTTTGGAGCTCGAATTTAAGAATTTGAATTTTTGTTTTCTTTTTAGACATTACTGAAACATTAAGTCTTATTTTCATGGCCTAGTTTTAATGGGAAAGACGGTCAAGGAAAAGAATTTCCAAAAGAGGTAAAATAAAGATAAAATTTACTTTTTAAAATTGCACTTATGAATTCCAAAGAGAAAGATAAACTTATCAATAGAAAAATGACCCCCAAGCTAACAATATGCACAAATGGAGATGTGTGAATGGCAATACTTACACAAAACACTTTATTTTTAATGAGAGAAAATGAAACAAATACCTAAAAAGATGACATTTTTAAACCTATCATATTGGAAAAAAGGGAAAGTATATAGTAATGCTCATGGTTACCATCATAGCAAGCTCCAGTTATCATCTTGACACATGTGGGAACAGGGAATATCAATTGAGGAATTAGAGGGAGGGACGAACTGGTGGCAGTAGCCCTCTGGTTCTGGCCCCATCCTCTGCTTCCTGGTCCTCCAGGATCTGGAAAGCCTCACTACACATTTCAGCCACCTAGAATGAAGCTGAGCCTTCCCCAGTACAGTGGACTGAAACCCTCTGAAGCTACGAGCCAACAAAAACCCCATGTACTCCTTTAAGTTGTTCCGCTGGGCATTTTGTCACAGGGCAACAAAAGTGAATAGTGTATTCCCAACATAATAAAAACTGGGACTGCTCATGTGCAAAACCAGGAACATGTGGTGGACAGTATCCGGTGAACAGTATTTATTTTATATCTAGGGAGTTACTGTCTGAAACATCTGAAACAACATTCACATACACATTTATAATTTTATTTTTAAATTTCCATATAAGTATATATTATATGTTGGGCATGTTTTTCCCACACCATTACTCTCCCTCACCTCCCATTAGTTCCTTTGTTTTCCCGGACAGTTTCAAGTCTACTTTCATGACACACACACACACACACACACACACACACACACACACACACACACACGATTTTGCATATCTATATAAAATCTAGGAACCACGAATGAGAGAACATGTATGATAATTGTTTTTATGAGACTGGCTTTGATTTGAGAAGAGAGGACACTCAGTTGGGAAATGTTTTAAGATTGGCTATAGGTAAGTCTGTCTTGTGATCTTGATAGATGATTGATGTGTGAGGGCCCAGCCACTGTGGGTGGTACTAACCCTGGTCCCTGTTACAGGACTTAGATGCTGCCTCTGATGATATTCTTAACATTTGGTTGGTGGAAATGTGTGACTTATGAGTATATTTCAAAAGGATTTACCCAAGGATAATAAGGATGGTGCCTGGTCAAACTCAGAGGTGAACATTGAATGGTTGCTAAGGGGGCTGAAGACAGTGCAAGATAATTTGGCTCCAGACCTGTAGCACTCCAGCTCTCTCCATTCACAGAAGTTGAATATGTCAATCAGCTTTAATGTAGGTGTCTTAGTTAGAGCTACTGTTGCTGTGATGAAACACCATGACCAAAAGAACTTGGAGAAGAAAAGGTTTTCTGGCTTTGCTTCTGTAGTAGTTTGAATGTAATTGACCCCCATAAGCTCATAGGGAATGGCACTACTGGGAAGTGTGACTTTGTTAGAGTAGGTATGACTTTGTTTGGGGAAGTTTGTAACTGTAAAGGCAGGTTTTATGGTCTAATACATGCTCAAGCCATGCCTAGTATCTCAGTTCACTTCCTGTTGCTTATATCAAGATATAAAACTTTCAGCTCTTTTGCCAGCACTATTATCTGCCTACATGCTGCCATGTCCCACAATGATGATAATGAACTAAACCTCTGAACTGTAAGCCACCCAATTAAATGTTTTCCTTTATAAGAGTTGTCATGATCATGGTGTCTCTTCACAGCAATAGGAACCCTAAGACAACTTCCATATCACTGTTCATAATTGAAAAAGTCAGGACAGGAACTCTAACAGGGCAGGAACCTGGATATAGTAGCTGATGCAGAGGCCATGAAGGGATGCTAATTACTGGCTTGCTCCCCATGGACTTTTCAGTTTGCTTTTTTATAGAACCCAGGGTCACCATCCCAGGGGTGACACCACCCACAATGAACTGGGCCCTCACAAATCAATCACTAGATAACAAAATGCTCTAGATTGTCTACCATCTTTATGTTCCCATTTTTATGAAAAATTTTCTGAATTGAGGTTCTGTCCTCTCAGAAGACTCTAGTTAGTGTCAAGTGGATATAAAACTAGCCAGCAAAATAGGCCCTTTTGGGAGAAGGGTGGAGGGGGTGGGAATTGAGTTCAATGTAAGAGACAAATGTCAAATGCTTTCTATTTGTTTCTGGGTCCTAGGTTTTAGAGGTGTGCATAAAGTCATATATGTATGTATGACATGAAAGTACAAGGAAAGTCCTCTTAAGGAGTGAAGGTGACTAATAAGGTGGGGAGGGGAGAGGAAGCAGAGGTTGAGGGACGGACATGCTCAAAGCACTAGCATAGGAATGTTCTTATGAAACCCAGGACTGCAGATGATCTCTAGCTGTGCCTATTCTCTAAATTTTCTGGTGGATTTTAGGGTAATATTTTACTTCTGTTTTCACTATCCCTTCCTTAAACTGTTGTAAGGCTTCTGAATGATTTACTTCTATTTATAAGAGAATTCATTCTCAAAATAGAACAACAACAACAAAATTAATTCTTTCAGGATAGCATGGCAATATAGATGTTTTATGGCATTGGAGGCCTCAGCAATCTCATTTTAAAATGAAACGAGTTTATGCAAATCAAGAGATCTATGCATGACTAGAAACAGAATGGAAAACATTCACAAGTATTTCTAAACTTCTAGTTTCTTCTGAGCAGTCAAGTTAAGGCTGCCAAAAGGTTGGTGACGACCTTGTGTAGCTCTCAGTCGTTAGGAGTTATCACCACATTACCATGTGCTCAAAACACTCACAAAAGCATGACTTCGAAAACAGTATCACTCTTAGCCACTGAGTCAGGTGCACTCCTTTAGGGCCAAAGCATCCTTCCCCTCTGTCTCAGGTAGAACTCTTTGAAGAAAACACCTTCAGAATGAAGACATTCTGTCAGTCACCTTGACACCAGTTGAGCAGGCCCAGAGGTATTCCTGCATACCACTTAACCTTTTCTAAATGGCTCCATGACTTTGAACTGATCATGTACCAAACATGTGTCTGCATTAAAAAAATTTATTCATGCAATTGCCTGTGTGTGTGTGTGTGTGTGTGAGAGAGAGAGAGAGAGAGAGAGAGAGAATATATATATATATATATATATATATATATATTATATATATATATATATATCCTGGTGTCTATTACCCTTGTGGAGATCAGAGGACACTTGTTGGGGGACTGGACTTAGGTTGTCAGGCTCGGGGCCAAGTGCCTGAGCCAATTTGTTGACCTGTCCATCTTCCTTTTGAGAGAATCCCTCACTGAAACTGAGGCTGGAGAGCTCTTGACATCCACCTGTCTTCATCCCCAGTGCTGGAGACACAGGCATACAAGCCATGCCTAGCTTTTATGTGGCTGTTGGAGAGTTAAACTCAGGTCCTCTTGCTTTCATGGAAAGTACTTTTACCCACTTAGCCATCTTCCTAGCTCTGTCTCCCCTCTTTCTTCTTGAAGTACCACTTTAAAGCATGCTCAGGAATGTGAAGCACTTTCTTATATTAATGGGTATCGGCTTGTCTGATTTAGGGTTTCTATTACTGTGAAGTGACACCATGGCCACAGCAACTCTAATAAAGAAGAAATTTAATTAGGGTGGCTCCTTTACAGTTTAGAGGTTCACTCCATTATCATCATGGTGGGACATGGTGGTGTGCAGTCAGACATAGTGCTGGAGAAGTACCTGAGAGTCCTACATCTTATGAGCAACAGGAAATAGTCTGAGTATCACACTAAGGGAAACATGAGCAAAATAAATGCAAAGCCCACCTCCACGGTGACACATTTTATGGTGATATCTTGTTTGTATAACAAATAAAGCTTGCCTGAAGATTAGAGGGCAGAGCTAGCCACTAGATAACCATCTGTGCAGACAGATAGGAAGTGAGATGGTTGGGCAGAGAGAGGAATATAGACAGGAGGAGACAGGAACTCTTTCTCTTTTCAGTCTGAGGTAGATGTAAGAGCTAGTGGCTGGCTGCTGTGCTTCTCTGATTTTTCAGATTTCACCCCTCCTAATATCTGACTCCTGGCTTTTATTATTAAGACCTATTAGAACTTGTGTTGTACACTTTCTCTACCAAGGCCACATTACTCCCAGAAGGTCACACATCCTAATATTCACTCCCTTTGAGGGCCATTTTCTTTCAAACCACAGCAAGGTTCCACATAAAATTTCCACACTTTCCCTTTTTGGGTAGAAAGTTGCTCTGAAAAACTTCCTGGTGTAGAACAAGCTGTTTGTATACTATGAATATTTATTACTCTCATTGCCTTAGAAAAGAGCCAACTGGGCAATAGCTAGGCAGGAAGAGGTTAGGCAGGAGAGCCAGACTGAGAGAAGGCTGGGAAGAAGGAGGATGGAGTCACCAGCTAAACACAGAAGAAGCAGGAAATGAACATGCCATGCTGAAAAAAGGTACCAACATGTGGTAGAGTGTAGATAAGAAATATGGGTTAATTTAAATTATAAGAGCTAGTTAATAATAAGCCTAAGCTATTGGCTGAGTATTTATAATTAATAATAAGTCTCTTTGTGGTTATTTGGGAGTGGTCTGTTTGGAAAGAAACTTGTGTCTACAATATCCATGTTTCCCTTACCTGCTGCAGTTTATAAAAATATGCACCCTTATTTCTTGGCATGCTTGTTTGTGGAAAGTCACCAAGATATGAAAATGGAATCTACTGGGTTTAGGCACTTAGTTGTAAGAGGAGTTAAATCCAAAAGGCGGTTCTGTAATATGAATAATAAAAACCCAGATACAAATATTGGGGTTTAGGATTCAAACTGAAGATCAGAGAAGCAAAGTAGCCAGTCACTAGCTCTTACCTCAACCTCAGGCTATAAGGGCTGTCCTGTCTCCAGGAATCCTCAGAGGCAAAAGTTCTGAGTTCCTGTCTTCTCCTACCTTATATTCCTTTCTCTGCCCAGCCATATCAATCCTGTCTCCACTTCCCTAGTGCTGGGATTAAAGACATGAGCTCTGTTACTCTTCACTCTTGTGTAGGCCAGGGTGGCCTTGAACTCAGAGAGATATATCTGCTTGTCTCCTGAGTCCTGGGATTAAAGCTATGTGTCACCACTGACTGGCTTTATGGCTTGCTAGTAAGGCTGCTGGGATTAGAGGTGTGTATCACCATTGACTGACCTCTATGGCTCATGGCTAGCTTTCAGAACCCTCAGGCAAGCTTTAATAAATCATAAATAATATATTACAACATGGTTCCATGTTGACTATGGATCCCGTGAGACCCTTTTTGTGTTTGTTCTTGAATCTCTAGGCTGGAACTCTAGAACTTACACTGATATATTGGCTTAATGTAGAATTCTCCCAATCCCAGAAGGCGTGAGGATGAACATAATCCCAAATACTTAAAGATCTGAACTGATAGACTTAAATGATACATCTCAAAATTGTTTATGACATTTTATTATTTATTGTTTGTGTGTTATGTGTGTATGTGCATGTGTGTGCATGCATGTATGTGTGTGTGTGCTGTTATTCTTTGGCTTAAATTAGAAATGAAGAAAAAAGGGGTGCAAGAGGAGACATGAGACTAAGAGAATACATTAACCAGTTTATTATTGGCCCAGCAGAGTAGAGAGAGTAAGAGAGAAGAGAAACAAAGTTAATGGCTGACCACTATGCAACACACAGAGAGAGAAGTGAAGGAAGAGAGAAAAGGCAGAGAGAGAGAAGAAGAGAGAAGAGCAAAGAAGAAGCAGAGAGAAGAGAGAAGAGAGAAGAGAAGAGCAAAGCAGGGAAGTTGGAACTTTTAAGGGAAGACTGTGCATGAGCTCCGAGGTTCGACGCATATGCAGAGTCCTCACGAAGGCCATAATGCTAGGCGTGACATGGTGATGGCCTGCCAGACTGTTGTCAGGGGGCGGGTCTGTCTCTTATAAGAGGTAGAGCCGATCAGCATTAAAGCCTGAACCTTTCATGTGGTATGTGTGCATGTGTTGTGTACACATGCTGTATAGCACATAGTTGGAGGTCAGAGGACAATTAGCAGAAGCCATTTCTCTCCTTCTACCATAGCGATCCTGGGACTTGAACTAAGGTTGTCAGGCTTGGTGGAGTCATCCCCCCCCAGTCCTATATTTACGTCTTATATATGTCCTTAGATGTATGAGTAGAAGATCCTAAAACTACTGGGTCCAATATAGGTTATTAATTAATGTGTAGTTTCCTCAAAACTCCAAGTTGACAGATTTAAATCATACATATTTAATTATTTAATGTGGATGAGTATTGTGCCTGCATTCCTAGTGCCCATGGTGGCCAGAAGAGGGCATTGGATCCTTTGGAACTGGAGTTACAGATGTTTGTGAGCTGCCATGTAGGTGTTGGGAATCAAACTCCAGTGTTCTGAAAGAGCAGCCAGTGCTCTTACCCACTGAGCTATCTCTCTAGTTTTGATTGTATTTATTTTGCTTATTGGGGTGGTTTGAAAGATAATGGTCCCTATAATCTCCTAGGCAGTGGCACTGTTAGGAAGTGTGGCCTTGTTGGAGTAGGTTCGGCTTTATTGGAGGAAATGTGTGACATTAATTTGATTAACAAATTCTATGCTAATTCTATCATTAGTGCCTTAAGATGGCACCCCGCATATGTCACAGTGAATATGTACACATGGTAATCTGTTGGAAGGCCCTGTTGCTTACGGTTGCAGTCCACCATGTCAGGACAGCTCTCTGAACTTGGCACAAAATGGATGACTCCTTCGCCGCCTGGCATGGCCACCTGCTCTCTGCCAGACCTTATCTGGAGGCTGTCCCTGAACTTGGATACCTGACTTAAGTATAGCCTTTGACACAGTTCCTTGCAAATGCTCCCCAACTGCTGTCCATATGATAATTAGGTATTGTGCTCCAGATGTATGATATGAGTGTGTTGCCAAATGCAAAGTAGGTGATGTCCCAGTTGCTGTCCCAATTGTATATATTTTCCCTCACTCTGAAATGAAGCTGAACTGTCTCACTGAAGCTTATTCCTGGAAGGCACCATTTCCAACATGTTCACATCAGTCAGAACTCTGTTTCTGGCTAAGGCTCCCTCCTTCCACGAAGATCAGTGACCAATGATCCTTGAGGAGGAAGGAGACTCACAATAATCAAATAGTGGTATATATATATATATATATATATATATATATATATATATATTATTTGAAAATTGAAAAATTGACTGAAAAATTTAGCCAAAAAAAGGCTTTTAATAAAGCATTCCATGCTTTTTGGATAGCTGTGATGGTTAACTTTGACTGTGAACTTGACTGAATTTCAGTCTCTGGGAGATAAGTAAAATCCACATCTGGTTTCCTTGTGACAGTGTTTCCAGAGATGACTGGCTGGGTTGGCACCAGGGTATCCCCTTCTTACAATGAATATAGCAGCAACATTCTATAGACTGGCTGTACACATGGATTGCAAAGAGAAAGCCAAAGCCAGCTAGTACAGATGCCCCCTCTGCCTCTATTGTCTTCATGCTGTGAGCTGGCCTCCTTTGCTTTGAAAACCATCAACCAAATATATCAATGATGAAAGTTGGACCAACATGGTGATAAAAATTCTACAAACGCACAGCAGGGCATGAAAGAAAGTTGATTTCCAATTTCCCCAAAGTGTTCTGTGATGTTCTAATAAATTAGTACTTCTTTTGAATATTTAACAGTGTTTTGTCTGGAATTGTAGAACTGTAAAGCTGCTGGTTCTAAAAAATTCATATTATGTTCTTAGTAAATCTATTTTTTAAGCATTTTTTAAAAAACCAAGATGGTTTCTAATTTAGTGCAATCGGAAAAATTTACAAGTGATTAAAAAAGTTGCTGTGGTTTGGGCAAGAATGGCCCCTACAGGCTCATATATTTGAATGCCTAGTGAAACTGGGAAGGATTAGGAGGTGTGGCCTTGCTGGAGGAGTTGTGCCATGGAGCAGGCTTTGAAGTATCAAAAACCCATCTATTCCCAGTTAGCACTCTCTGCCTTGTGCATGCGGATCAGATGTGAACTCTCAGCTACTCCAGCACTATACTGCCTGCCTGCTGCCATGTTCCCTGCCATGATGGTCATGGACTCTAACCCTCTGGAGCCATGAACTCAGTAAATGCTTTCTTTTACAAGTTGCCTTGGTCTTCGTATCTTGTCACAGCAATGAAGAAGCAACTAAGACAGATGTGTCTGGATTTATCTTCATGAGAAGGAAGGAAACAAGACAAAAGATATTTTGAGAGGAAATGAAGAGGGTTGTGTCATCATGAACCAAAGGCACTAATTTCCCTCTTTATTTAAACTTAGGAACACTGAGATATGGGAGTTGGGGGGCAAATGCAAGGCTGAATAATTACTTGAATCCAGAAAGAAGATAACAGGTCAGTTGCTGTGAAAAACCAAGGGATTTTTTTCTACCTGGCTCTGAAGGACATGGAGCTGGCTAATTGGCAGGGCTGACTTCTGGCCCCAGATGGACAGAGTAAAGTCATCATAGATATTTCAACCCTGGGAGAGCTGGAAAATGGGAACAGAAGTAAGGGAGGATGGAGACAGTGAAATATGCAGGACCTGAGAGCAGCTTCCCAGAGCCCAGTGTCTCTTGGGCAGTAGCCAGAGAGTGAATGATAGGCTCATCCCTGAATGTGACTAAATATGGCTGATGGCCTAGATCAGCTTGGAAGTACCTCATTCATCCTCAGAACCTCTGAGTGAGAAAGTAACAGCTTGGATGTGAGACTCAGCGAAAAGAGTTCCTTGAAGCAACTTGAGGACTTCTGGTTGACTTAATAGTGAGACGATATGTACTGTTGTCTGGGGATGATGACTTTGTTATGAGTGATGATGGAGTTAATATCAAGGCATAAGTTTGACTACGCTTTGAGATATTTGGAGATCCACAAGTCAGCCTCAGGTTGGATTTGACTCTTGTCAGCCATTTGGTGCCGGATCAGCTATATAACTCCCATGAATCTGTTTCCTCACCTGCACTGACAAAGGATGTAATGACTACCATATTGGTGAGCCAGACAAGGCCTGTTACTATTAATGCAAGTTCCCAGTGTGTTGGCATGCGGGAGATATCCATACAGAGTTTATTATTCCTTCTTTTCCCTTTCTACTCCTTTAGGCTCTTTACTTTGTGGTCTAGACATTTCCAAATTAAGGCAGGGCTTCTTTGGCAGAGTTGTTAGGGATACTGAGACTTCTACCTTCAGTCTACTTGACCTACACCACTACTTCAGAGACAGTGGGGAAGCAGATCTGAGCATCAGACTTCTTCTACTGAGCCAGACATGGAAGAGATAGATATGCAATCTAAAACAGTGACATTCTTTTCTCACAGAGTCTTTTTGTTTGGAGAAAGTTATTTTTTAAAAATAAAAATATTATGGAATAATAAGTTTATTTTAACATTTGAAATGGATCAATACATTTAAACTTTTTTTTTTTTTTTAAGACAAGGTCTTGCTGTGCAGCCCAGGCTTCCCTCACAATTGTTTTGATCCTCCTGCCTCTGCCTTCTAAGTGGTGGTATTATAGGTATGGTACCCTCACATCTAATTTTTATTTTTAATTTTATTAATTTTCAGTGTGGTAAATAGTAATACACCAAGACTCTTTGGAGTCCTCATCAACTTTTGAGTGCAAAGGGGTCCTGAGACCCAAGTATTGTATGTTAGCATGGAAGCCAATACTCCCCAGTAAATATTCATCTCTGAGGAGAGGAAGATGCTGAGAAAGAGTTTTGTAGAAAATGAGTTTAGGAAACACTATAAGTGTTAACCACTGCTAGTGAGCTTTCAATTACTGTGTCAAAATACCTGGCACAGTTAAGCTAACGAAGGGAAGAACTGACTTGATATGTGGTGTCAGAGATTTTGACTTGAAATCTTTACCATGCTCATTTGAGCTGGTAGCTCAGAATCTCATGGCAGAGGGAGGGTATCTATACCCCTTATGGTCCCAGAGAGAAAACAAAGGGCTGGAGTCCCAATATCACCAAGGGAATTCCCTAATGACTTAACTTCCTCCAAATTGGTTCTACCTCTCCAGTTTCCCACCACATCTCAACAGGAGCATGGCCTGAGGACCAAGACTAAGACATGCAGGACACAGGTCAGATTGAATCCGTGGCATCACCTCTATTCCACCCTGTATACTATTAAAGGATTCAAGAATTCTGGTAAGGCAAATTGTGGTGGTTTGAATAGAATGGCCCCCATAAGCCCATAAGGAGGAGACTATTAGAAGTGTGGCCTTGTTGGAGTAGCTGTAGCCCAGTTGGAGGAAACATGTCACTAGGGGTAGGCTTTGAGGTCTCAGAAACTTATGCCAGGTCACTTTCTCCTCCTGCTGCCTGAGGATCCAGATGTAGAACTCTCAGCTACCTCTCTAACACCAGGTCTGTCTGCATGCTTCCCTCCATGACAATATGGGCTAAACCTCTGAGACTGTAAGCCAGCCCTGATTAAATTTTCCTTCGAAAGAGTTGCTGTGGTCATGGTCTCTCTCTCTTCACTGCAATAAAACCCTTACTAAGACACAAATAAAACTGGAGTTTGTTTAATTCAGTATTTCCCTAACTTAATCTGTTTTTCTTCTGCTCCCTTAACCTGTATGTCTGTGCATGTACAGGCCTGAGGTCAAACTTGGTGTCATTATTCAGATGCTGTCCACTTTGTTTGGGGCAGAGTCCCTCACTGCTCTGGAGATTGGCAATTTGTCTAGGCTGGCTGGACAGCAAGCCTCACACATCATGCTGTCTCTGTGCCCCCAACATTGTGATTTCAGTTGCATGCTACCACACCCTGCTTTGTACATGAGTGTGGAGGATGCAAACTCAGGCCCTCACTCACTCTTATGTGGTAAACACTTGAATAAGTGAGCTATTTTCCAGCCACTCCCACCCCCAGTCTGTTCTTGATGATAAAGGAAAAAAAATGGCAATCAGTTCAGAAGCCAACAGCAGCAAAATTCAAGTTCAGGCTCAAACTGGGAACTTATTCCTCTTTAAGGGCATCAGAAATGAGAAATGAAGAAAAAAAAGTTTGTTTCTTTTTTTTTCTCTCAAAAACTGCTGGGCAATGGGTTGAATTTAGTTATTGCTGATTTCTGCTAATTTGTTGGCACCAGTTACATCTTTAGAGTCTTGTCATTCCAGCCCAACTGGCCTCAGATTTAGAGCTGTCACTATCTTCAGAAGGAGCCCAGGAAACCCTGGTACCCGGTTCCCAGCAGGGAGTAATGAGAGGTGACACATTCTTTCTCACCTTCTATTTCTGTAACAGCTCACTTCTGTGACACAGAAATCTCCCTATCTTAAAATAGTCTGCAAAAATTCGTCAAGCTGCAAACCATTAAATATTGCCCCAGGATTGCTAAGAAACCTCAACAGGTCAGAGGAGAGAGTACTGGGAGTCTGAGGAAATTCCTGCAGAGAAGAAAGAGAAAGCAAAACTAAAGCAGAGAAACAGGGACCAGTGACTGGGATTATAAAAGCAAGGAGGGGGATGCCTTTTAATTTTTTTTTTAAGTTGGAGAAAGACTGTATGAAAGTCATGGTACTAGCATTCCAGGAGTCCCCTGGGTATGGGGCTGTCTTCATTTCAAATATCTCTTTCTTCCTTCTGTGGACAAAAAATTCCTAGAAAAAAGCTGTGTCTTCAAGTGATGAGTGGCTGATTAAAACTTCAGTGATGCTGCAAATCTAAAGTCTAATTATAATTTATCTTGGGTGATCTTTGACCTACCAAATGGTAATTTCTTGTTCCAGTTTGTGTTGGACCTAACATCCTGTTACTAACAGATAAAGGTGGATTGAACATCCTGATACATAGGTAAAAACTTGGGATATATTAATTTAACAGAAACTCTAGTTTTCCATCAACCACAGGGTTGCTTGCTTTTCTCATGTTTCTTGTTTCAGGTCCCCTTCAGGCTAGCAACTTTCGAAAGCTGAGGAATAAAATAACTTCTCTCTTGTATAGCAGCCACTAGAGAGAGGTAGTCTCAGGTAGTCTTGAGTGTTCTATGTTAGACAAACCTCAGCTCAGTGCAAGTGGTTAAGTTTCAGAGAGATGAAATTTAGGTTACACTGGTCAAAAACTAAAAACTAATTTCAACTAAGGACTTCTCACTGCACTGGTTCAAAGGATATTGCCCCATGTTAGCCAACCAGAAACTTTCTTTAACTTGTGTTTCCATTTCTTTATTTTTTAAAAAAAATTACTTATTTTTGTTGATGTCTATGGGTCTTTTGCCTGCCCATGCAGTGCCAGAGGAGGTCAGAAGAGGGCAGCATATCCCCTGTAATTGGAGTTAGAGATGGTTGTGAGCCTCTGGGTAAGAGCTGAGAATTGAACCCAGATTTTCTGTAGAGCAGGCAGTGCTCTTAATCACTGGGCCATCTCTCTAGTCCCTGCACTTTGCCTCTGTCTCCTTTGGTGGAGACTCAGATCACTTCTGGTAGGAAGCTGCCTGGTTTGTGAATCTCTGACTGTTCAACTGAAATTTAAATGAAAAACTTGTTTTTCTAGTGTGTGAATGTATGTGCACATGAACATGTATGCACATGTGCAAGCTGGTACCCATGGGGGTCATCAGTGGGCACAGGATCCCTTGGCGCTGGAGGTACAGACAGTTGTTAGGGGCCCAACTTGGGCCCTGGGAGTTGAACTTGGATCCTCTGGAAGAGCCTCTAGTGTTCTTCTTCGCAGCTGGTCCGTCTCTCCAGGCCCTGAGATGAACTTTGAAAGGATTTTAATGCTCTACAGTTTATCTTTGAGTACTATATACTCTTTCAGCACAGGTCTTATGTATGCTAGGTTCACTGCTGGAGCCCTCTATAGAGGGCTTTCTTGTATGACAACAAACACACTATTTAAAAACTATGTGAGGTGGCAATTTACAATCCCAGCATTCTGGAAGCTGAGGCATGGGGGAATAGTAAATGAGGCCGGCCTGGTCTCCATGAAAAGACTCTGTCTCAAAAAGCAACGTAACATACAAAGCTCTTGTCAATGTGTGTAATATCAGGAATTGTGGTATTCCCATTGACCCTTTAGGCGTGTCACTGTGTCTGCAGGCACGTAGGAAAGACTGGGACATACACTGCAGTAGAAGGAACTCGGAGCGAGGATCGCTGAGACTCCTCATACAAGAATATTCTCTATTTACTTGGTATTTCTGACAGAATTTTAATTCTGATTTTAATGGGTATTTTTGCATTTCAGGTTGACTACATACTGATCCCAAGTAAGCATGTTTTATTACATTTCTAAGAGACCTGCTGCTTCAGAGTGGATTTTAGTGACATAGTAGCTCATGAGCATACACACACACACACACACACACACAAATGGAATGATACTCACTGTGCTAAAGTTCTTAAAAAATCCAAAAGATGAGGTCGTTGTACTAATGGTAAAGAAAAAAATTAAATTTAAACTAGAAATAAAATGCGCTTAAATTATAGAAGTGTTTGGGATTTATTCTCTTGGAAACATAAAAGACACTCAAATTTGTCATAGTTTCCTTTGATTGGGGCATGCTTTTCGTTAAGAAACAGACTCTTGAGGTCTATTTTTCTTTTTTCCTTAGAGACTTTATTAATCTTTTTTTGTATTATCCTTCAGGGTTAGACGGTTTGGTACATTTATTTTATGATTCCTCCCTGAATGGAATTAAATTCCTTCACTTAGAAGCTGCTCCCTCAGGGAATAGACAGGCTTATCTCCTCAGGCCGAGAGTATGTCTGTGCACTCTTGCCCGGGATAAAGGCTGTGCACGTTCCAGCCCGCTGAGTAGCATGGCCTTCTCAGCACTGGTGACTAGCTTTCAGTTCCTTCCTTCACTTTCTAGAATGTCCTTTCCCAGCCCTTAGACATCCTACTCATCTTTCAAAACCCTGCTTATGAATCGGTTATTTGGAAGCCTTTTCCCTTCCATCCCCACTTCCCTGTACTCTGACCCCTAATTGGAGACCAGACCACGTGCACACTCCTGTTAGTGCATTGTGCTCTCATGTCTTTGCACAATGCGCACACTCTTGTTAGTGCATTTATTGTCCTATATTGTGGCCAGTATAATTTACCTTGGCATATTCTGGGACAACGGGTGACCTTTTCAACGTCTGTAAGCCATACCCCTGCATCTTCAAACAAGCCTCCTCAATAAGAAGTTATATGGTCTAATATTTAACAAGGGCTTACCACCATATTTTATCAATTCAATAAACATTTCCTTACACACATTTCTAAAACTAAGCTGCATTTTGAACTGGATGGAGTCTTAGAGTTAGTGAAATACATGTCCGCCATTCCTTTACTTTTTAAATAGCGCATCTTACCCTTAGTGACCTAATAGGTATTATTCTAGTTTATGGGTGTGGAATAGAGGCACAGAGAGATTAAACAGCTGTTTTGGAGTCACATACAGGAGCAAGGACTCAAGCTTGGGTATGTTTGGCTCTATCTTTGTTCTTAAACACATGTTCTTAATAATAAAAAAGGTCTTAATGTTTGGGAAAATAGGTTAGAGTGGAAATAAATTTTTTTGTATCTCTGTGTGTGATAGCCACTGTGGTGCGTACTTTGTATTCTATTTCCTATTCATTTCCTTAAAACATATTACTCTGTACGTTATAGACAAGGAAACCGACGTGCATGCTAGGTTGCTTGTCTAAAGTCACACAGTGAAGTGCCGGCATTCCTTTCTGCTTCTTGCTCTGCAGAGATGTAAGCAGCAGCCCCAAGCTCCTGCTGCCATCCCTTGCCCTGCATGGTGGACTGTACCTCTCAAACTGATAGTCAAAGTGAACCCTCCTCACTCAAGCTGCTTCTCACCCAGCACTTGATGCAAGCAATTGGAAAAATGTAAAAGTCATGTAAAGAGTGGAGCTACTGCAGCACTGAACTCAGCATATGGTCTTTAGGCCCTGGAACTATTTTTTTTTTTTTTTGAGAGGAATAAGGAAGAGTTTGGAGCTAGAGGTTAAAGAAGACCCAGGATATTGTAAACAGAGTTTAACAGGCCATTCTTCTGGGAGGCCAGAGGCCAGAATGTGAATAGCAATACTGACAGTAGAGGCCAGGCTCATGGGGTTTCAGAAGAGAGGCTCTCTTAGGATATATTGTAAGGATTTTATGGCAAATGGTATCCCGGAGAGAGCAGGGACAAGGAATGCTGCAAACAGACCTCACGTAAGAGATTTATTGGGGGGATTCGAAAGGCTGCCTCTGAGTGGGGATGAGGGAGAGGAGAGGGGAGGGGGACAGGAAGAGGGAGAATGAGAGGGAAAGACAGAGCAGGGGAGAGGGAAGAAGAGAGAGAGTAGACTGTGATAGCTAGGGCTTTATGTGGGGAGGGAGTAATGGAGTATGCACATAGAGAAAATACCCAACAGTGGTGTGATGGTTTGAAAGAAAATGGACCCCAAGGGGAGTGGCACTATTGGGAGGTGTGGCCTTGTTGGAATGGGTGTGGTCAATTTGGAGGAAGTGTGTCACTGTGGGGGCCGGCTTTGAGGTCTTACTCAAGCTCCACCAGCCTGACTTGTCTGTCAACTTCCTGCTACCTTCAGGTCAAGATGTAGCCAGCACCATGTCTGCCTGAACACTGCCATCCTCCTCATCATGATGATAATGGACTTAACCTTTGAAACTGTAAGCCACCACATCAATTAAATGTTTTGTTTGTAAGAGTTGCATGGTCATGGTGTCTTGTTCACAACAATTAAAAACCCCTAACGAGGGACTGGAGAGATGGCTCAGTGGTTAAGAGTACTCACTGGCTACACTGGCTGCTCAGAGGACCTGGGTTCAAGTTCCAGCACCCACATGACAGCTCACAAGTGCCTGTAACTCCAGTTTTATGGGACCAGGAACTTCCCATAAAAATTAAAAAAAAATCAGAAAAAAACACACAAAAAACCCCTCCTAACTAAGACAAGTGGTGACTTGGAAACGTGTAACATTAGCCTTTAGTAATAATAACGATCAAAGGTGGGGTGGGGAATGGGGGAGCACCCTGTTTTGGAAAGTGGGCAGTTCTAACAAATGTACTTCAGGACACTCATGTAATATTCTACCATAGAACCTGGCAGCCTTCTGCATCCTGGAAAGTTTGAGTGAATTAGAAAGTGCTGGACTAATTTGCTTGGTGGAAGACATTTTTATTCAGCTTGACAACCAGACAATAGCATGCTCACCATTTGCTGCATTTACCCAGATCTACAGTTAGAAAGGAGAAAGCAGGACCAAAAGACATGAAAATGTAGTTTGAGGAGGAAGGTAGTGGACACCCTGTTAAAGTTGCAGATAGAAGGTGCAGTTTGATGAGGCAAGGAGACTGAACCTGGTTAAAACCATGGAGAGGGCATATGCAGACAAAGTGGTTGAACATTGCTAATGAGATTACTGTCATTAAAGGAGAAACCATGGACTTAGCACTGAGGTAGTGGTAGAGATGCCTTGAAGGAAAAACTCCACTTCCCATGAGTTCCAGGGTATAAACAATGAAAACTCACTTAAAAAGCTTTCATTTGAAAAGTGGCTGTCTTAGTTCTATTAGTGTGAAGAGACACCATGACCAAGGCAACTCTTACAAATGAAAGCATTTAACCGGGGCTTCCTTACAGTTTCAGAGGATTAGTTCATTATCACCATGGTGGCATGTAGTCATGGTTCTAGAGCAGTAGCTAAGAGATTTACATCTGGATCCACAGGCAGCAGGCAGAGAAACCCACAGCGGGCTTGGCATGGGCTGTTGAAATCTCAAAAGTTCACTCTTAGCTACACCTCCTCCAACAAGACCATACCTCCTCCAACAAGACCACACCCCAAAATTCTCCCCAAACAGTCTACCAATTGATGACTAACCATTCAAATATATGAGCCTATGTGGGCTCTTCTTATTTATCCAGCATAGTGGCTGAACGAAGAGAGCCATGAGGACTTCCTACTCAGTGATCAGACACCTAGAAGAGTGTATTTCCTGGTTTAGCCTCAAAGGCACACAGAAGCCTCTGTAGCTGCGGTCTAAGAAATCTGGCCTGTGTCTTAACCTGGCAGTAGAGTTTGGTGTTCTCTACATGGTGCTGGCTTTGACAGCATGCAAAAATCTAAGGAGTTATGGGGTCATGAACATTTACACGAAGGTTCCAGAAAGCTTCTGAGGCTAGACAACATGTATCAGAGTTAGAGTCACTCATGATATGAAATCCATTATGCAGGAGACAAAATTAGGCATTCATTTCTTGTTTTAAAAGATATTTATTTAAAAATTCCGATTAAGTATCTCTGTGTATGTCTGTGCATGGATATGTGTATGTGTATGTGAGTGGGGTTGCCAAGAGAGACCAGAAGAGGGCCTCAGAAGGGGCTTGAGTCACCATGTGGGTGCTGAGAACCTAAGTCATGTCCTCATGCAAGAGCAGCAAGTGCTCTTTACTGCTGAACCATCTCTCCTGTCTTGATCTTGGCCTCCTATGTGGCAATCTGAAAGGATCCTAGAGTCTTAGTTTTTCATGAAGGTAAAGACCTGTGGTCACTCTGTTTTAATCTAGGATGTAACTAGTCAGGTATGTTTTCTTGGCATGTTGAGCAAAGGTACTGATCTTTAGTCCTCACTGCCTCCAGAAAGGTGTATAGAGGTATTAAAATAGGCTCCAGTTAGCTGGTTCTACAGCCTCGTGTGTTATAGTACTTAATTTGGCACCATCAACAATAACTGACTGATATTCTAGTTATAAGCTATTTGTCTTATGGGCCTGTGAATTTCCTCTCATAGACAATGATTTCAAGTGGGATGGCCCTAAAACTCCTTGGTAATTCCACTATGTGCAATGTCTAACATTTATACTTACTTGTTCTTTTGTTCATAAATACTCTCTCCTTTTTAAAGGAAAAAAATACAGTGTATTTTGACATGTGTCAAGTTCACTTTTCAACTCTGAGTTGAAAAGCAGTATTTAGGTGTGCTTAGTGTTTTGAAGGAGTACAGCATATTAATATGGAAATGTTTTCATTCTCTCCCTGGGTGAATGCTGATATGTAACTAAGTTGGTGAAGTTATTTACAGCATTTATAGTAACAGTGCCCAGAATGTGTTCTACAAACTATCAGTCTGAGGAGTTGACCTTTCTAAAATTGAGATCTACACTCAACAAATGTAGAAAGCCAAGTAAAATTCCTTCACCATGGGTTGAGACCCCTTTGGGGGCTACATATCAGATGTCCTGCATATCAGGTATTTATACAGTGATTCATAACAGTAGCATAATTGCAGTTATGAAATAGCAATGAAATAATTTTATGGTTGGGGGTCAGCACAACATGAGGAACCATATTAAAGGGTTGCAGCATTAAGAAGGTTGAGAATCATGGTTTAAACGTTAGTGTGTTGAATACTATGATAAGCTCACCTATAATGAATTACATTAAATTTTATTTAATCCAATGATCTTTGGGATAACTTGAGTATAGCACTCTTTCTGGTAAGCCTGATGGTTTAGTAAGCCCACTTTGTAGTATCTTGTCATTGGCAGAGACTGCAATTGTCTTTCATTATCAACCATCCTCCCCTCTCCATCCTTCCATCTCTATTTCTCCCTCCCTCCCTCCTTATCTCCCCCCTTCCTCCCTATCTCCCTCCTTCCCTTCTTTTACTTTAGACAGGGTCTTGCTAACAGATCTAGGCTGGTCAGAAACTTGCTGTGTAGCTCCAGGCTGGCCCTGAAAGCGATCCTTCTGCCTCAGTCTCCAAAGCCTGGTGATTACAAGCATTACCAAGCTTGGCTCTAATTTTGTTTTTCTTGACGATGCTGGGAACCCTATCCAGGGCTTTGTGCATGTTATGCATATGTTCCAACATGATCTACACACACAGCCATAATTTCTGTTTTGGGTAGGCACATGGTTATCCAGCTTGTGACTAGATTTTCTAGGTTCTATACAACAAGTTTGTGAGCCAAGGTGGCTGGGTAACTACTGTTGCTTCATTTAAAGGAAGCTACTTGTCTTCTTCTACTTTCCCTTTCCCTGCTTTTCCTGACTTAGTCCCAGCTGTGTGTAGGGGACACAGAATACAAGTAGGAATATGTTTTTTCAATGGTGACATGGCCTAAGACCTGGTAGAAAAATAAAATTTAATCTTATTTGACTCACGGCTTTTTGGTGTCTTTGTTGTAGGAACTTAGCACAAACTATCAAACTATCATTCATCTTTGTCCTAGAATTTCCTTTTCTTTCTTTCCTTCTTTCTTTCTTCCTTCCTTCCTTTCTTTCCTTCTTTCTTTCTTCTTCTTTTCTTAATGATACAGAGTTTCTCTGTGTAGCCCTGGCTGTCCTGGAACTAGTGTAGACTGGCTGGCCTAGAACTCACAGAGATCCCCCTGCCTCTGCCTCCTGAGTGCTGGGATTAAAGGCATGTACCACTACTGCCTGGCTGTTCTAGAATTTCCTATGTCAGCACAAACCCCACATTTCTTAGTGAATATTCTTGATACACATGTATTTTTAATTTTTAAAGATTATGTGTATGTATGTTTTGACTTCGTGCATGGGTATGCACCACTTTCATGCCTAATACCCATGGAGGTCAGAAGAAGATGTCAGCCCCAATGGTTGTGAGTTACCAAGTGTATTCTGAGAACTGAACCCAGGTCTTTTGCAACTGCAACACGTGCTCTTAAGCCTTGAGCCATCTGTTGTTGTTTTTTGAGACAGGGTTTCTCTGTGTAGCCCTGGCTGTTCTGGAACTAGTTTTGTAGATCAGGCTAGCCTTGACCTCACAGAAATAGGTATACCTCTGCCTCCCAAGTGACAAATGATTTTAATGAGTGACATGTTTCAAATGCTTTAGATGAAACTAAGAATTTAGGTCAGAAAACATTAAAAATGAATAGAAGGTGTAGAATCAACATGAAGACAGAGAGGGACACTGGAATCATAAAACATTTGTGTATATCCAAGTTAAAGGCTAGACTTTTCTATTTTAAAAATATTTATGTGGGTGCTCCATGTGTGTATTGTGCCCACAGAGGCTAGAAGAGAACTGTGGGTTCCTTGAAACTAGAGTTACAGGCAGTTGTGAGCTGTACTATGTGGGTCCTGGGAACTGATCTGGGGTCCTCTGTAGGACCAGTGAGTGCTCTTAACGGCCAAGCATCTCTCCAGCCCCCTAAAAGCCAGACTTCCTAATGAAGGAGATGAAATTTTAAATGGCTCATGTTATGTATAGCACCATTAATTCTTCTGAGCGTGTTTATATAGAAACGTCTCAAGCTACTGAAATGAATGATTCATATTAGCTTGAAAAAGAAAACCCTTGGGGTTTTTCATGTCTGCTCCAGTTTTTAACTTGCCATTATTTAAAGGCTTATTCAAGACTCGCAATAGCAGACAGGCTGGCAACAATGTCAAACTCTAACCCCAGTCAAACATAATAAGGGAGAGCAAATTGTGTTTTCCCCGGAAAAGAAAACCACAGCATATTTTCCTCCTGGAATAATTTGATTTCCTTTCACTGTAGAAAAGTCCAGAGAAAATGGTTGCTGTTCTACCCTAAGCTTCCGTAAGCTCAGCCGAATGAACGTCTGTGATTTCACTTCCCATCGTGGATTTCCACACCGATGCTCTGCTTTCCATTTTGGAGCCCCGATTACTCCGTGTGCTGCGAGATCTTAATGGAACGAGGCACGCTTGGCTTGGCTCTGCTCTGGGGCCATGGCATCTAGCCTGCCTCTGTGATGAATGAGTCTACTGCTTTAGCCACGAATACGCCAACCTCCAAGGGACAGTCAATTTGTTCGTTGACGTTTATGAAGGACACCTGTGTAATGTCTGACCACAGCTTGAATCTCCGCATCTATCACGGTACCTGTGTTCAGTTGCAAACCCAGCAACCGAGAGGAATCGCTCGCTAATTAGAAATGCTGACGCACTTTACCTTTCCCCTGGCAACACATATTAAGTGGAGTTTGAAATACTTTACTTCATGGACCACCAGAAGTAGATCAAATTTCAGATCCCTGTGGCTGGAGTGAGAGTCAAGATAAATCTTTTTAGAAGAATGTAGAGAAATTCTTACAGAGAGAGAGAGAGAGAGAGAGAGAGAGAGAGAGAGAGAGAGAGAGAGAGAGAGAGAGAGATGGCTTCATGCATTCTCCTTGTTCTATGTTGGATTTTTTAGAAATGGAAAAAGAATGGAGTTATAATTTTATAAAGAAAAGCAAAAAAAAAAGAAGTTTTACATTTCTGTTTTTAGACTTTTAAAAGCCAATTTTGACTTGTTCTCCGCCTTTGGTTTAGGATTCTTTTTCTTTTTTTGGTTTTTAGAGACAGGGTTTCTCTGTGTAGTTCTGGTTGTCTTGGAACTCATTCTGTAGACCAGGCTGTTCTAGAGCTCACACAGATCTGCCTGCCTCTGGGATTAAAGGCGTGCACCAATACCACCAGGCTTGATTTAGGAATTCTAGTTGTACTCTTTGTAGGGAATCTCTTCTCTACAATGTTCTTATTCAACTACCAGTAAAGTCCAAAGGCATTGTGGGTATAAACTACAGTTGCTAACAAAACACAATAGTCCTGTTCCCTATATTATATCATCTTTAATTTTTTTTTTTTTTTGGTTTTTTGAGACAGGGTTTCTCTGTGGCTTTGGAGTCTGTCCTGGAACTAGCTCTTGTAGACCAGGCTGGTCTCTGCCTCTGCCTCCCGAGTGCTGGGATTAAAGGCATGCGCCACCAACGCCCAGCTTAAAAAGATTTTTTTTTCTGCCTCCATGCATGTTTGTGTGCCATATACATGCCTGGTGTAGAAGGAGGCCAGGAAAAAGTGTTGGATCTCCTGGAACTGAAGTTACAGATGGTTGTGAGCCTTGATGTGGGTGCTGGGAACTGAACCTAGGTCCTTTGAAAGAGCAGCCAGTGCTCTTAACCGTGGAGCAACCGCTCCAGCCCTACATTAGACTATCTTTTAAGAAGAGATTTTTTAATCTCTTGGACACATATGCCATAAAAACACAAAATAACTGCAAAAAAGGAAGTAAATTGAGAAAAATTTGTGTAAGGGAAAACAACAACACAGATTTCATGAGACACCAAGGACAGCTGTTCCTGCCTTAGCCTGCTCACCTCTCCTTTTCCACGTTCTTTACTAACAGTGAGCTTTGGTCTCAGCATGCACTACTTCAGATGGTGGGGCTTAGAGGAGAACTTTCACATTGGTGCAGCTTTAGGGAAAGTTGTATTCACCCCTCACGCCATCCCTAACAGTACAACGTCAGGTTTGAAGTAGTTTGAGAGTTCATTCCACGAGTGTGAAGCCCAGAGAAGTAACCTTTGTCGTCAGGGATCAGGACATGGCAAGTCTTCCTCCTGGGGACCCATGGCAGTCTGTGCTGCTCCAGTAATGACTTGTGGATTGGTATGCGCTACAGAGAGCACCCAGCACCGTACAACCTGATAACTTGATGACTATGTGGGTTTATTTGGCCAAGATACTAGGAATTCTTCTCAAGACCAGGGTCTGGCTGCTGTTTCTTTGTGATGTCAGCCTGGACTGTTCAATCCTTTTGTACCTGGAGGTTTGAGCAAGAACTAAAGCAAAGAAAAATCTCCTATCTCAAGCAACAGCATGGCCAGGGTGCCAAGGAAAGCTCAGGCCCCATCACCAGAGACACAGACAAAAGTAGGCTCTCTTTTTATACCTCTGAGGCTGGGGGAGGTTTCACATTACAAGCCTGCAGCCAGACTTTCTGGTTCCAAGGCAGGAGGCAGGGAAGGGGTGGAGAGCAGGATGTGTGGCCAACAATACCCATTTTGGTGTAAGTTCACTTTCTAGATGAGAGATGCTGGCCCAGGGAAGTCATTGCGCTTCAGGAGAGCAATGGGTGTCTGCAGAAGGGGGGAGAGCTGCTGGAAAGCACTGTGTCTGAGCAGCAGCTGGGTAATAGCATTGCATCCTTACACAATGTCCTTGATATACCACACGAGGTTGTATGTTTTTAAAGACTAAAAACCAAGAGACTCACTCATCTGTGCACCAACTACACATATATGTTCTTTACCTTGGCATCAACAGAACATGGTGTCAGGCCTGTGCTACCGGCTGTGCCAGCATCAGTGGCACAGGGGAAGTCACACCATTCGCCTCCTGCAACCTTCCAGTCACGTGCATTTTAGGCATATGATGAAGATGTGTGTTTCCGCTTAAAGTCCCCCATCTGAGAATGTATCCAGAGCCTGCTGCCATTGTTACTGTAGTCTGGTGTTCTCATAGCTGCAAAGTTGAGGCATCATGGAGCATCCTACATTCTGCAGTTGACCCTGCCCCATAGAAACAAACTGCTCCACACGCGTTTGTTTCCTCAGCTGGCTACACAGAGAGATCTGCTTTAGAAGCTGTGGCCTTACATAGGTCCCCTGGGAAAACAGTTTATTTTTCTTCCCTGTTTTTGCCTGTAGCAGCTCTCTTGTTTGAGCTCACACAAATTTCTAAAATAATCAGGAGAGCTATCTGGGCTATCTCCCACCATGTGCTTTGGAAAGTCCAACGTCATGCACTGGTCTCTTCCCTCATCTCTCCAAGCAAATTGTCTTGTGTAAAGACTGGTGGGCTGTCACTGCCTCATCACACAAGCCCTGACTCAGATAAAGGCAACAGTTTAAATCAAAACCAAAGCCCCGGAACATGCTTAATGAGAGTTCTCATAGAGTACCATGAAACACCGTTCTTTGGTAGAAAATGCCTCCATTAACTTGATGTGTGACTGCATGCCTCATGTGTCATTCAAATAAGTTTCCCACATCCCATAAGGCCCAGTCTTAGAAAAGCACCACACTAAAGACGTACAGACTAGCATCCAAAAGGAATTAAAAAGTAATTCCTGTCTTACCCGGGGATCCAAAATACCCTGAAAGCAACATGGGATGGGAGCTTTTAGCCAAGTCTAGAATCGCCCTTCTGCCTGGCTTTGTCCTCAGTACACTGGTGCCCCTGTTTATCCTACATCTTCTCAGGTTGGCTCCTGTTTTGTGGGACCTCCCAAATGAGAAGCAACTGTTCAACTCCTGGGCTGCAACCCAAGTCCTTCCCAAACCTCTTCTACTTTTTTCTTTTTTCTTACTTCACTTTTCTTGTTTGTCTCTATCTCAAAACCCAGCATTTTTAGGCAAAACTGAAATCATCACAATGAGCCAAATGATAGGGAAGATAAGAAGATTAAGGCAAGCCCCTTTCTGGTGGACAAAAAGTATGGGGTTAAACCAGTAACCTTGATCCCATTGCACATTCATCTAAGGTTGAATGTGCGTATACAGCAGGCACTGTGGAGAAACTGAGCACAGAAATGAATGACATTGTCCCTAGCTTTGTGATACTTAAGTCCAAGAGCATTAGGGTTAATAGAGTAGGGCAAGCAGATGTTAAGCCACAGGTATTTCAAGACAAGTTACTAGAAATACAGCACCTTGCCCTATTGATTATTTAAAGTTGAAAGAATTTAAGAAAGCATATGAAGAAGGGTATCTCTGACTTCTCCCTCAGTGAGACATGGAGGTCCTTGTGCTCACAGATAAACACTAAGGGAACCAGGAATGTCAAATATATTAGCTCGTCCCTTCAAAGAAAGGAATGCATAACCTGTTTTCCACCCAGAAGGTAGATAATAGTCTGGTGACCTTTGTGCTACTCTGTTGCTGAGACCACACTGATCTTCCCCCAGACCCTTATCAAGAACGTGCTAATCTATAGAACCTATCTTTATGCAAGGTGTTACATGTAGTCAATCTATAGAATCCATCTTTATGGAAGATGTATTTTACAAAGATGTAGTAAATTGTCATAACCTTTATTGTACACACAGGATTGAGTTAATTATCAGCAGGAAAATTTTCATCAAATCGTACCATACTTAAATATGCCTAAAATAAACTACTGGGGATCAGACTTGAAGTTTGAACCAATTCTGGCTATTTTGTCATGTTTAACCAAACTACCTTCTGGTCTCCTGAGGATCATTACTCTGCTGGCCAAGATGCTCTAGGAGATCCCCATATCCCACCCTTTTTATCTTCATATGGGATGTTAGATTTTAGGGAGGGTGAGAGAGGTGCCGAGTCTCACATCCTTTCAGTCAAGAGGTTATCATGAGGGTGGGGATGGGGCTGAAGGAAATCCCAGTTTCTACTAGACAAAGCAACACGTCTATTTTTAAAGGTCCCTGAGGAAGAGAAGGTCCTGCGTGCGGGGAAGCAGGCTTAGTATATGTGACTTTCCCTGGGGGGGGGGGGAGTGAGACTTGGTTCATGTGTGACTCCTGCTGTGTGACCTCCAGGCAGCTGGAGGAGGGCTGAGTGTGTTCTTACCATCATTGCAGCTCTGTCTGACTAGCTGGACAACCCGGGCTTTCTGCCAGGAGGGGCCTACTTATTCCTAGAGAAAAGGAATACCTTTATCTCTAAAGACAGAGAAGTATCCAAAGAAGTAGGCCTTCCTGAGTGCTCCAGCTTTCTGCCCCCACAGGACTGTTTGAGTCTCATCATATTCCTCTGCCACTCACCACTCTCCAGCAAATCTAGTGTAAAATTACCCAGGTTTTCCCAAGTACTTATTTCCTTACAAAGACTGTGTCATGTAAAACCGACACTGACCTAGTGCGTGTATTTCTCTGTCTGCTGTTACGGGGTAGCATGAACCCAGGGGCAGCAAAGTTAAATATGGCTTTCATTCCTGACAGGGGACTTCCAACTTGAGTGTGTAGGTAAAGGTGCTGAGGGGAGTAAGTGGTCCTCTGCCCTCTGAGGGCCACATACTGAGTTCCTGGGAAGTTAATTGATAAAAGTTAGCTGTAGAAAAAGAACACAGATTTACCTATTTACATATTTAATATTTTGGGTTTTTGAGACTGGGTGTCTTTGTGTAGTGCTGGCTGTCCTGGAACTTGCTCTGTAGACCAGGCTGGCCTCAAACTCAGGGTCCTCCTGTGTTGGCATCCCAAGTGCTGGGATTAAAGCTGTGTGCCACAATGCTCAGCAGGTATAAATGTATTGATGTTTATGTATTAAAAGGAGTTCATAGAAAAGTGAACTAAAAGATGTGAACTCAAAATGAGTCTCAAAGGAGTGGTTGACTTGGGAGTTTGTCCAAAGCAAGGAGATAGGGTTTAGGTTTCAAGGGACAATAAGTTTTGTAAACAGACTAGGAATTATACAGGTAAGGTTTGTTTTAGTCAGTTGGTTTATGGATATGCAGAGTGGCCTCTTTGTTTCTGATGATAAAAGTTTTTCTCTCTGGGTAACATGAGAAAAGAGAAATTTAAGCATGCCCTTATTTTAATGTTTTTGAGATTTACTTATTTATGAGTGTGGTATTTTGCCTACATGTCTATTTGTGGACCACATGTGTGCAGTGCCTACAGAAGCCAGCAAAGGACATCAGAAACACAGGAATAGGAGTTATTGATGATTGTGAATCATCCTGTAGGTGCTGGGAACAGAACCAGGCTCTTCAGTAAAGGCAGTCAGTGCTCTTAACTGCTGAGTCTTCTAATATTTCCTATTTTAGTCAGGTGGCAGGATGACAGTGGGAGAGCAGAATGCATAGGAACAAAGTATAATGAAACACATGTATGACATTGCCTCCTTGAAAACTCACTTTGTATGCCAGTCTAAACAACTAATTAAAAAACAAAACAAATCAGAAAAAGAAGGCCTGGAGAAATGGCTCAGTGGTTAAGAGCATGTGCTCTCCTTGCAGAGGAGCTGGGTTCAGTTCCCAGCACCCACACAGTGGCCAATGACTTGGATCTGATACCCTCTTCTGGCCTCTACTGGCACTGCACTCATGTGCACCCCCATACACATAAAAAACAACACAATTCTAAAAGAAAATATTCATCTCATTTCTTGTCATTGGTTTTCTTTGTGGTAGACATTCTGAGATGGATCCTCAAACAATCTTAATTTGCATTTTTTGGCAGCTAAGGAATTTGAACTCCTTCTCAAGTGCTTATTGGCCATTTATAGTTCTTCTATGGGAGCTATCTGCTCAGCAAATGAGCTCATTTACTAACCTGATGGTGACTTGCTGATATGCTGTTTATTTTTACAGTTCTTTTATGCCCTAGATGTTAGCTCACTTGTGGAAAAGATTTCTATTTTGTACGCTGTGTCTGCACTCTGACGATCACCCTCTTTGCTGCCCAGAAGCCTTTTAATTTCATATTGTACTATTTGTTGACTCTTGAGGTTTCGTCCGGTGCCGTTGGAGTTCTTTTTAGAAAATTCTTGCCTATACCTATATTTTGAAAGTATTATCCCCTGGCTGTTTCAAAATTACCTATTTTATATTAAAGCCTTTGATCTGTCTTGTGCAGGATGAGAGAAATGGATCTAGTTTCATTCTTAAACATGTATTTCCACTGCACCACATAGAAAAGAAACATTCTTTCCTCCAATGTGTATTTTTGACAACTTTGTCAAAATTGGGTGGCTGTGGGTGTGGGGGGTTATCTGTTCCATTCCATTTGTCTGCTTTGTGACACTGTCAAGCTGTCTGTGTCACTGTGGCTCTGTAGTATAACCTGAGATCAGGTACTATGAAGCTTCTTGCATTTCCCTTCCTGTTTAGGATTGCTTGGGCTGCCCAGGGTTTTCATTAGTTTGTTTGTCATTGGGATTTCGATGGGGAATGTATTCAATATATAGACACTTTCAATAATAGAGCCATTTTTATATTAGTTCTGCTAATCCATGAGCATGGAGAGCTTCCCATCTTCTAGCGCATCCTCCTCAAGTTTTTTCATTAATGTATTAAAATTTTCATTGTAGCATCTTTCACCTTCCTTCTTGATGACAGTTACTTCTATGTCCCCTCAAGACCCCTCTCAGCTATTATGAGTGGGATTCCCCACAACCCCTGGGATTTCTGTCCCCTTTATTTCTGTCTCTATTGCTCTAAGAGTTCAAGCATCATTTCATATTTTAGAGGAAACAGTTGTTCCTTATTTTGGTTAGTGTAATGTTAGCTATAGGTTTGTGGGACATAGGCATAAAACTACTCCCTTTTCAGGGATTTTATCATGAAGAGCCGTTGAACTCTGTCAAAGGCTTTCTCTTCACCGATTGAAATGATCATCCTTATGTCTACCCACGTGCTAAACTACACCTTTTGATTTGCATATGTCCAATCAATCTTGCATGCCTGGGATGAATCTAATTGATCAAGGTGCATCTTCTTAATGCATACCTGAATTTGGTTTGTCAGAATATTATTAGGGATGGGTTTAAATCTATGTTAATAAGGAAATTGGCTTATAGTTCCCTCCTCCTCTGATCTTTATGTAATTATCCAGTTTTGGTATCAAGGTAATGCTGGTTCCTTTGCATCAGTTTGGTAGCATTTGTTCCTGTCTCACTTTACAAAACAGTTTGAGGAGCATTGGTATTAGTTCACCTTAATGATTTGATAGACTTTGACAATGAATCTGCTGGCACCTAGTTTTTTTGCAAAATCTCTGTGTCGATCTCATTGGTTGTTACCGAACTGTTTGAGTTTTCTGTGCCATCTTGGTTTAATTTTGGTAGGCCAAGTATGGCTAGAAATTATCTATTTCTTCTCAACAGTCCTGCTTTAAAAATATAGTTTTTAAGGTATCCTCATTGATTCTTTATATTTTACAAAGAATCTTTTGTCTTAGTTTTACTAATTTGAGTTTTGTCTTTTCTTTGGTTAGTTTATCTGAGGATTTGCCAATTTTATTTATTATTTCCAAGAACTAACTTTTTGATTAAGTCTCTGTGTTTTTCTTCATTTCACTAATTTCTGCCTTGATTTCCATATTTCTTGCTGTTACTAATTTCAAATTTATGTTGCTTTTGTTTTCCTAGGACTTTGGCTAAGCTATTTATTAGAATCTTCTGATTTTTATTTCTATATTTTGAATAAATTAAACTTTTATTGATTCTTTGTGGATTTCACATCATGCATCTGACTCCACTCATATCACATCCCCTTGCTTCTGCCATCGCCCTTTTGACCTCACTCCCAAAACAAAATTTAAAAGTGAAATCAATCAACCAAACAAACAAAAAACCCACCAAAAATCAAACAAGCCATAAAACAAATAAACAGACAAAGACCCTTGGCATGGACACTGTTCTGTGGGCCAGTGGGTAGCACAGAGTGCTCTTTAGTCTATATATCTTTACTTATGCTAATTGCAGTGAGTCATTCAGCTGGTTTGAAGCCTCTGGCTTCTCTGCACCCTTGATACTGGGCCCTCACTGGACTTCTCTTGGATATCCTGTTGTTGCCTTATGTCATGGAGATCCTGTAGCTTTGGGTCTTCAGGTCCAGCCCCTTTACATGCTCCAGCAGATCATAGATGAGGTAGGTGTTGGTGTGGGCTGCCTTGCAGTCTAGGTTCTGAGCCTGGATGGTAGCTAGGTTGGTCAGCCTGCTGGCTTTGCCTAACCATCACCACTCAGGCAAGCTCTCCAGCAATGCCATGGCTAGCTCACAACAGAGAGCAAGCAGTGGGACCGGTTGTCTTTCTCTCACACTCTTGGGTCTAGCTCATTCTCACTCACACTACCAGGGCTAGCTTTACTGTTTTGCCCAGGAGAGGTGCAGGGCCTGCTTTCCAGATTGTTGCACTTGGTGAGGAGCAGGACTAACTCTTCCTTTCTTTCTTTTTTCTTTTTTTTATTAGCAAGAAAATTATTTTACATGTCAATCCTAGTTCCCTCTCCCTCCCCTCCTCCCCTGACCCCCTCCCCCAACTAACACCCGTACCCATCCTGTACCCTTTTTGCTCCCCAAAGGGGTCTTCAAAGTCTGTCACATTCTTTGGGATGGGGCCTAGGCCAACCTGCTTGTGTCTAGGCTCAGGGAGTATCCCTCCTTGTAGGATGGGCTCCTAAAGTCCATTCCTGTGGTAGCGGTAAGTACTGATCCACTACAAGAGGCCCCATAGATTTCCAAGGTCTCCTCACTGACACCCACATTCAGGGGGTCTGGACCCCTTTGCTCATCAGTCCTCCTCCTCTGCATCTGGATTTTAGTTCAGTTCAAGGTTTAGCTGTGGGTGTCTGCTTCTACTTCCACCAGATGCTGGATTAGGGCTATACGATGGCATATGAATTAGTCATCAATCTTATTATCAGGAGAGGGCATTTAAAGGCGCCTCTCCTCTGTTGCTTAGATTGTTAGTTGGTGTCATCTTTGTAGCTCTCCAGACATTTCCCTAGTGCCTGATTTCTCTGTAAGCCTAAAATGTTTCCCTCTATTATGGTATCTCCATTCTTGTTATCTTCTATTCTTCGCCTGACTCAACCTTTCGGCTTCCTCATGTCCTCTGCATCCCTCCTCTTCTCACCTTCTCATTCTCCTAACTCCCTCTCCACTCTTCCCCTGCTCCCAATTAGCTCAGGGCATCTTGACCCTTTCCCCTTCTCCAGGGACCCATGTATGTCTCTTTTAGGATCCTCCTTGTTTATTAGCTTCTCCGGCAGTGTGGATTGTACGCTGGTAATCCTTTACTCTATGTCTAAAATCCACATATGAGTGAGTACATACCATGTTTGTCTTTTTGTGATTGGGATACCTCACTCAGAATGGTTTCTTCTAGTTCCATCCATTTGCCTGCGAATTTCAAGATTACTTTTGCGGCCCCCCCCCCCCCCCCCCTGAGTAGTACTCCATTGTGTAAATGTACCACATTTTTTCTATCCATTCTTCAGTTGAGGGGCATCTAAATTATTTCCAGGTTCTGGCTATTGCAAATAGTGCTGCTATGAACATAGTTGAACAGATGTCCTTGTTGTATGAATGTGCTTCTTTTGGGTATATACCTAAGAGTGGAATTGATGGATCTTGTGGTAGACTGATTCCCATTTTCCTCAGGAATCGCCATAATGATTTCCAAAGTGGCTGTACAAGTTGGCACTCCCACCAGCAGTGGAGGAGTGTTCCCCTTTCTCCACATCCTATCCAGCATAAACTGTCATTGGTGTTTTTGATTTTAGCCATTCTGACAGGTGTAAGATGGTATCTCAGAGTTGTTTTGATTTGCATTTCCCTGATGGCTAAGGATGTTCAGCCATTTTGGATTCCTCTATTGAGAATTGTCTATTTAGTTCTGTACCCCACTTTTTAATTGGATTAATTGGTGTTTTGAAGACTAGCTTCTTGAGTTCTTTGTAAATTTTGGAGATCAGCCATCTGTTGGATGTGGGGTTGGTGAATATCTTTTCCCAATCCGTGGGCTGTGGTCTTGTCTTGTTGACTGTGTCCTTTGCCTTACAGAAGCTTCTCAGTTTCAGGAGGTCCCATTTATTAATTGTGGATCTCAGTGTTTGTGCTACTGATGTTATGTTCAGGAAGTGGTCTCCTGTACCAATTCATTCAAGGGTATTTCCTACTTTCTCTTCTAATATGTTCACTGTGGCTAGGTTTATGTTGAGGTCTTTGATCCATTTGGACTTAGTTTTGTGCGAGACAGGCAATAGACATGGATCTATCTGCAGTCTTCTACATGCCTGCATCCAGTTATGCCAGCACCATTTGTTGAAGATCCTTGCCTTATTCCATTGTATAGCTTTGGCTTCTGTGTCAAAAATCAGACATTCATAGGCATGCGGGTTAATATCAGTGTTTTCAACTCAATTCCATTTGTCTACCTGTCTATTTTTATGCCAATACCATGCTGTTTTCAGGACTATAGCTCTGTGATGGAGCTTGAAGTCAGGGATGGTGATGTCTCCAGAAGTTCATCTATTGTGCAGGGTTATTTTGTCTATCCTGGGTCTTTTGTTTCTCCATATAAAGTTGAGAATTGTTCTTTGAAGGTCAGTGAAGAATTGTGTTGGGATTTTGATGGGGATTGCATTGAATCTGTAGATTGCTTTTGGCAAGATTGCCATTTTTACTATGTTGATCCTGCCTATCCAAGAGCATGGGAGATCTTTCCATTTTCGGGTATCTCCTTTAATTTCTTTCTTTAGACTCAAAATTCTTACGGTACATGTCTTTCACTTTTTTGGTTAGTGTTACTCCAAGATATTTTATGTTGTTTGTGGCAATTGTAAGGGGTGATGCTTCTCTAATTTCTTTCTCCACCAATGTGTCATCTGTATATAGTAGGGCTACCCATTTTTTTGAGTTAATCTTGTATCCTGCCACTTTGCTGGAGGTGTTTATCAGCTGTAGGAGTTCCCTGGTAGAGTTTTTCGGTTCACTTATGTAGACTATCATATCATCTGCAAACAGTGAAAGTTTAACTTCTTCCTTTCCAATTTGTATCCCCTTGATCTCCTTTTGTTGTCTTATTGCTCTAGCTAGAACTTCAAGGTCAATATTGAAGAGATATGGAGAGAGTGGACAGCCTTGTCTTGTTCCTGATTTTAGAGGAATAGCTTTGAGTTTCTCTCCATTTAGTTTGATGTTGGCTGTTGGGTTACTGTATATTGTTTTTATTATGTTCGGGTATGTTCCTGTTATTCTTGATCTCCCCAGGACCTTTATCATGAAGGGATGTTGGATTTTGTCAAAGGCTTTTTCAGCATCTAGTGAGATGATCATGTGGTTTTTCTTCTTCAGTTGATTTATTTGTTTTGTTTTGTTTTGTTTTTTCGAGACAGGGTTTCTCTGTGGCTTTGGTGGCTGTCCTGGAACTAGCTCTTGTAGACCAGGCTGGTCTCGAACTCACAGAGATCCACCTGCCTCTGCCTCCAAGTGCTGGGATTAAAGGTGTGCGCCACCAACGCCCGACTTTCAGTTGGTTTATATGGTGGATTACATTGACAGATTTTCAATGAACTAACCCTGCATCCCAGGGATAAAGCCTACTTGATCATGGTGGATGATTTTTCTGATGTGTTCTTCCATTTGGTTTGCCAGTATTTTATTGAGTATTTTTGCATGTATGTTCGTGAGGGATATTGGTCTGTAGTTCTTTCTCTTAGTTGTGTCTTTGTGTGGCTTGGGTACCAAGATAATTGTATGTAGCCTTGTAAAAAGAGTTTGGCAATGAACCTTCTGCTTCTATTGTGTGGAACAATTTGAGGAGTGTTGGTATTAGCTGTTCTTTGAATTTCTGGTAGAATTCTGCATTGAAGCCATCTGGCCCTGGGCTTTTTTTGGTTGGGAGACTTTTGATGACTGCTTCTATTTCCTTAGAGGTTATAGGTCTATTTAAGTTGCTTATCTGTTCTTGATTCAATTTTGGTAAGTGATATCTGTCCAGAAAATTGTCCATTTCTTTTAAATTTTCAAATTTTGTGGAGTACAGGGTTTAAAGATTCTCTGGATTTCCTCGGTGTCTGTTGTTATGTCCCTTCTTTCATTTCTGATTTTGTTAATTTGCATGTTCTCTCTCTGACTTTTGGTTCATTTGGATAAAGGTTTGTCTATCTTGTTGATTTTGTGGAAGAACCAACTCTTTGTTACATTGATTCTTTGAATTGTTTTCTTTGTTTCTACTTTATTGATTTCTGCCCTCAGTTTGATTATTTCCTGGCATCTACTCCGAGGTGAATTTGCTTCCATTTGTTCTAGAGCTTTCAGCTGTGGTGTCAACTCTCTGGTGTGGCTATTCTCTAATTTCTTCATGTGAGCACTTAGAGCTATGAACTTTCCTCTTAGTACTGCTTTCAAAGTGTCCCATAAGTTTGGGTATGTTATGTCTTCATTTCTTCCTTATGCTCTGGAGGTTAGCTCTCCCATCACAGGTGGCAAGGAGTGGGTACTTGGGGGGAGGACATATTTACCATATCCTTGCCATCCCATGGCATTTGAGGGCAGGGGAAACTCTCCTGTTCTTGTGCCCATAGGCCTGGCTCATTTGCACCCCTACCAACAGGGTCATCTCTAGTGTGATGCCCAGATGAGGTGCTGTGCTTGGTCTCCTGTGTGCTGCAGCTGGTGAGGAGCAGGGCACTTTTCCCACTCTCATGACTCTGAGACCAGCTCCTCCCACGCCTGCATGCAGTAGTTGGCTAGGGGGAGAGAACAGGAGCAAGGGGAAATTTCCCATCCACCTCTGCCACTGTGTGACAGACCATGAGGCTAGCTCTCCCACTCTCGTGTATTCAGAGCCAGCTCACCCACACCCCTGTCAGCAGGGACATCTCTACTGTGTTGCCCTGGGGAGGTGTAGGGCCTACTCTCCAGAGTTCTGTAGCTGGTGAGGGGTAGGGCCAGTTCTCCCCAGGTCTCTAGACCTGGCAAGTAAGAATTTGAAAATTTCTATTAATATTTTTCATATATATTTTGATGATGTTTTTTCATTCCCCCAACACCTCCCAGATTTACCCCACCCCCTACCCATTCAACTGTTTCCATTCTCTGTCTTTCAAAAAACAAAACAAAACACCCCCAACCACCCCAACCCACCTAAACCATTTCTTCTGATTTTTAAATGCAAACTCACATATTTATAACTGTACCCTTCCAGCTTCCTAAGCTGTATCCCAAAGGTTTTAGTAAATATTGTTTTAATTTTTATTAGATTCAATAAATTTAAGTATTTCCTTCTTCTTTCAGTGTCTGACTGGTTATTCAACAAGATGGTTTCTGTTAGAAAGAATCCATCCTACATGGAGTGTTAGGGCTAAATCACATAAGAATCATGGAATTCATTTCAACAAACACACCTTTAAAAGTCATTGTTCCTATGGTCCTTCTCTGGTGGATGCTTATAATGAACAAATGATCCTAAAATGTTAATTATTAACCAAATGTTAAGCTTCCACAGTAAAAAATCGTTTCCACTAGTTCTTTTAAACCTAGGATCTCTGCTTTTGAGGCGAGAGCGGTGTTGTGTGTTGGCAGCTTATTATCTCCAAATCTTAATATGCAGGGAGACAATCGAAAACTTCTCAAGCAAAGAGTGGATTCTATGTCCTTTTGATAATGCTGTTTCTTACAACTAGATTTTATAAAGCTGGTCAGTAGCCAACTTGAGGTTGCATTTTTTTTTTTTTTTTTTTTGGCAAGAAACTAACTCCACATGTCCTGGATTCTTTATTAAGAGCAGATTTGCATTCTTAGGAAACAACTGAAAACAATAAGCCAAGACAGGCTCAAATTTTCTTAGAGAAATTAGAAAATTGGTCTTCTTGACTAAATTATGACCCAGCACAATCATTGTTTTCCAATAAAAAGCACATTTTTATTTTTAAAGAAAAACTTATTTACTTTCTAGATCTGTTCACCACCATTTTCTCTTTATTTAAAGGCAGTGGAGGTAGGGAGGGGCTACAAGATAGCTCAGTGGTTAAAGACACTTGCAGCCAAGGCTGACAGCCATTGTTCAATGCCCAGGGCCCCCCCCCACACACACACATGATAAATAAATAAAATAAAAACAAGGCTGCTGAGATGGTATCTTGATCTCTGTCTCAGAGAAACTTTCAAACTTCCAATATCTGAGAGTCTTGTCAATATTAAATTAACACCGAGAATAGCATTTAGCATTTTAGAGAGATCATCATCTTAGTTACGTTCCTGATGGTGACAAAGTATTGGGCAAAACCACCTAAAGGAGCAAGAGTTTATCCCAGCTCACAGTTTGGGAGCACAACCTGCCATGGTGGGAAGGTGTGGTGGCAGGAGCATGAGACAGCTGGTCATATTCCTCAGTCAGGGAGCAGAAAGAGGAATGCTGGAGCTCAGCTCGCTTCCTCCTTTTTCCTCAGGCTGTAACCCTGGCTCATGGCATGGTGCCACCTGCATGGTGGGTGGGCCTTTCCATCTCAGTGAACTCAATCTAGAACTCCCTCATAGCATGCTTGTCTCCTAGGTGATTGTAGATCCTGTCAAGTTGACACTCCATAATAAAAATATCACGGTCACTGTGAGAGTGATGAGAGAAAAATATCAAAAGTAGGAGTTTTTCCTTCATCTATCTATCTATCTATCTATCTATCTATCTATCTATCTATCTATCTATGTATCTATCTATGTATCTATGTATCTATGTATCTATGTATCTATCTATCTATCTATCTATCTATCTATCTATCTATCTATCTATCTATCTAAATTTTCCTTCAAAACAGGGAGGGCCTTTCTGTAGCCTAGCTGGCCTCATACTCTCTCTCTTTTTTAAAAAAATGATTTTAAAAGATTTATTTACTTATTCATTTTAGGTGTCTGTATGCATATACGTACTCCTTGTGCATGAAGGTGTTCATGAGGTCAGGAAAGGGTGTCAGATCATTAAATCACTTGTGAGTCACCCCATGTGGGTGTTGGGAACTGACCCAGCAGCTTCTGCAAGAGATGTAAGTTGTTCATAACTGCTGAGCCATGTCCAGCTTCCTGGCCTAAGACTGTATCCTGCTCCCCCAGCTTCCTTAGGCAGGGACTGTGTTCTACCCTACTCGCTGGAGAACTGTTTTCTAAGAAAAATATTGTTTTTTTTTCTGTGCATTTTTCTGTGTAAAGGGGGCCCATTGATTAGATAGTACTGATAGTTGCAAAAACATTTTATATGTAATTAATGCCATAAATTTCTACATTTAATAGTGGTTAAAATGGCAAATTTTATGTTTATTTCCAACTCTGTAGCTTCAGAGTGTTTTCTATTATACTGCCCTTCTCTAAGACATATTTCTTTTGTTGAAACATAGAATATTTAATGTAGATGCCTAGGCCATCTTTTGCCCTGAGTCACTTTCCTCCCCTGTGGAAACCACTGTCTTCCTGTGGTGATTTGAACATGAATGACTCCCATAGGCTCATATATCTGAATGCTTGGGCAGGCTTTCCCTCTCTTTCTTCCTGCTGCCTGCTGGTGCTGATGTGGAACCATATCTGCCTGCATGCCGCCATGCTTCCCTCCATGATGAAAGTGAGCTAAACCTCTGAACCTGCAAGCCAGCCCCAATTAATGTTGCTGAGGACATGGTGCTTCCTCACAGCAACAGAACATCATAGACCAGGATACCTTCTTAATAAGCTTGCTTGTTTCCCTCTTCTCAGATCTTTCTGCTGTTACAGGGTTAGGGAGGCTGAAAGGGAAGTGGTTGTTTTCTCCCCTTCAGTTTATGAAAATATAAACAATAGTATCTTCAGTTGGATTTAAGTGTGAGGTCTGGAGATGCAGTAGATAACGGCTTTGAAGGCCTTGTGCATCCATAACTAGCACGTTTTGTTAAAGGAGATGAAAGGTAAAAGTTTAGAGAATTATAAGAAGTGAGTATTTCAGGACTGAGGGCATGCGATTCAGATTTTGGAATCATCGCATTTCTCCTCCAAATGACTAGCAGTTTATATTTTTGATTGTGAGCTTAGCCTAGTCAGGCTGAGCCATCTCTCCAGCCTGACTAGCAGTTTATTATTGGTCATCTCACCTGCTCTATTAGGATCTTCTTAGTCCCCAACTTTAATATTCTAGAGCAGACACAATCACACTGAAGGTGCACACATATACACCAGTTGAACACCCAGGTTGTTTTCTTTTACCAAGATGTGGTGTGTAACAAACTTGCTGATGTGATTTTTACATTCTCTGCTGAAAGTGCTCTGTGGTAAACCAGGTTTTCTTGGCCGGAGCAGTATCCCCTGCTAAGAGGAGCCTGCTGGAATTTGGATGTCTAACTGCTTTCATGTGCTTGCTTTAGGATGGGGCATGAACCTCGAACTAGGGAGCTGCACAGAGGTCATGGTTGGAACCCAGGTCCTTCCCTCAGAGAGTGAAGACAGAGACCACTCCCCAGAGTCTCTGCTTCCTGGGCAAATATACCCTACAACTTCTCAGGAAGGTAATGTCAAGGAAGGATTTTGGATCCTACCTATTGTAGTTTGCCTTCTCAATTTATCTTGGTCATTCTAAAAACCTTGAAATAATGTAAGTAAATAAAGCTGAACCTTTACAACTAAAAATAAATCACTTCTAGATTCTCTATGTATCATGTACTTTATATTTTCTCAGGCAGGTAACTATACTATGTGCCTTTATACAAGCAAGAAAATAGAGGCTCAGAGAGAGACTCTTGCTAATAATTTCAGAGATAATATTTGGGCTAGTAGGGATTTGAACCCCATATTTCTGATTTTAAAATCTGTATTATTTTTATGAGATTTATAAGGTGAATTTTTACCTGGACTTATGTTTCTGTATTATGTAAGGACTTGTAGATATTAGCATGGATGTTCTATAGGTGTGGACCTAATTGTTACAAAAAATAAGGACAGAAGCATACACACGAGGCAGAACTAGTGAAGTTGGATTGTCCTAAGCAACCTAGAGCCTGATCTGCCTCAGACAGGCCAGTCCCTCTGAAGTTCTGTTGGCTTAATCACATTGATCATGACTTTTAGAGTATTTGAATGTAGTAACGCTGTCTTGTTTAGTCATAAGCAATATTTCTGGCTCCCTGTTCAACTGTATATAATAAACACACTGAGCTCCTGGGGTGCTGTGACTTATCCTTCAGAGAGTCCAGTCCACCTGACCCCAGCTTTTCTATCTCTGTGTGTTTCTGTCTGTCTCTCCTCATTCCCTTGCTGACCCTAGTAAGATCACATTGCATCACATGTAAGGATTTGGTCAATGGCTGTATGTTTTTTATTTCAAAAACAACTTCATTAGGAAGTAGGGTAGATGTCATTCAGATATTCGGTATAAAATTGAAAGAATAATGAAATCATCCTGCTTGAAGTGAAACTACATTTTATTTAAATGGTGAATCACACTGCGGACTCTTTTTAAGATGACATCATCCTTACAGCTGGATGGAAATATTTTTAGACTTGAGAATTTAGCTTTTACACTGTAGGTGTTGGAATACACAGCACCCTTTTTTTTTTTTCAGAAAGATGAGTGTTACAGACAACCACTGTGGAAGATCATTTTAATTAAGCAGTTAATTCTCACCCAGAGTGAAAGTTTCTGTCTGTGCAGAAACTTTTGAGCTTTCACAGTGATCTGCCATGAGAACTGCTTGCACCTTCTTTACACAAAATTAAAAATGAAAGGGAGTGGACACTTGGGCTTTAATTAGTGACAGTGACTGGGATACAGCAACTCAAAGTCATTGATGGAATTCATGTGGAGTCCATGGTCCTACTGCTTCAAGGAAGGGCAACAGAGCAAATATAGTCCAACGTTTTCAGACATCTGGTCCTCAGTGTGTTTCCTTCCTCTTCTCCCTCCGCTGCCTTCTTCTCCTCTGTCTTTTCTTCACCTTCTGTCCCAGTTAGATTCTCTGTTGTTGTGACCCAACACTGACCAGGAGAAAACTTGGGAGTAAAAGGTCTATTCGGCTCACAGGTGACAGTCCATGGCTACAGGAAGTCAAGGCAAGGGCTTAAGTGGGGCAGGCACCTGGTGTTGGGAACTGAAGCAGAAGCCTTTGAGGAACACTGATTCCTGGCTTGCTCCTCATGGGTTGCACAGCCTGTTGTCTTGTATAGCCTAGACTGGCATGACCATGGATAGTACCCACGATGACCGGGGTCTCCTGATGTCAATCATTATTAAAGAAAAATGCATCACAATCTGTGGGAAGCAATTACTCAAAAGAGGGCACCTTTTCTAAGACCTGTCTAGGTTTGTGTCAAGTTGACAAAAACCAGAAATCACACCCCCTCTCCTTCTGTTTTTCTTCTTCTCTTCCCCTTTCTGTGATTTTAAAAGACATTTTTTTCTTATGGTAAGTTAAATTATTATTATTATTATTATTATTATTATTATTATTAGCAAGTTTATCAGTTGGATCTCTGTTGTTAGTCAAGAAGAGAATTGCTCAGTGTGATTTGGGTAATGTATTGATTCTGTTTCCTATTGCTGTGTTAAAATACCCTCAGGGAAAAAAGGACTTACTTTAGCTCACAGATCCATCTAGAAGGGGAGTTACAGTGATAGGCACTCAAGGGAAAACTGGTCACTTTATAAACACACAGTCAAGAGCAATGCACAGTGGAATAATATATGCATGCTTTCAATTTCTAGACTATTACATAGTTTAAGACCCTCTGCCTAGAGAATGGTGCCACCCACAGGGGGTGGGTTTGCCCACACCAATTAACATAACCAGGACCATTCCATAAAGACAAGCTCAGAGACCAAACTGATCTAGATAACTCCTCATTGAAACTCCCTTCTTAGGTAATAGACTGTGCCATGTTGATAATTAAAACTAACCACCACAGTTTTAAGAAATTTACATTTTCTTGTGGGAAATAGCCATGTACTGAGATCATCATGGCAATCTTAGATACATAGGGATGAAATGGGTAGAGTGCTTGAGTCCACAGAAAAGAGTGAATATTTTTAGGATGACAATAGGGTTTGAACAGTAGTGTGCTGGAAAGCATTACAAGTGGTAGTGGAATCTTTAAGAGGTGGACCTAGTTGGAGGCAATAAGGTCATGAGAGCAGAATCCTTACTTACATGGGTTAATTACCATCTCTGGAAGTGGGGTAGGTCCCTTGATAGCTGGGTGCTATAAAGTGAGGTGTGCTGCCTGCATGTTCCCTCATGCTTACCACTTGCATCATCTATGCTCCTGCCATATTGAAAGGGGAAGCAAGTGCCCTTGAACGCAGAGGAGACTTCCTCAGGAGTTAGTGGCTCCTGGTCCTCGTTTCATGGATTCAAAGAAAGAATTTAATCAAATGAAGGGTAAATTTTAAAGATGACTCTTACTATTATAGAGGGAAAGCTTAAAGGACAATTAAAGAGCCATGGCAGAAAGCAGAGCTCTGAAGCCTCCTTCTGGAGGAGGTGCCATAGAGGGAAAACCTCATTGATCTTCATGTATCGGGACTTTTAGAGAACTTAGAGCAGGTGCTTGCCAGGACTGAGGTGGTTTCTATGAGATTAGTTGATTCTCTGAACCTCTTACAAGTTGAGCCCAGGGAGGATCCACATGCTCCATGCTTGTACCCCTGGCCTCTAGAGAGCTAGATGATCACACGTAGTTTATGTGCTGCTCAAGTGGGGGGATAGCCATGCTTACTGTTCCCCCATCTACTTTTGACTTTCTTATTAGTTGTTGACCTTGACAGCCAGCTGGCCCTTGACTAGAGCAGTTGTTTGCTACTCATTGACATTGAAAATGTTGCTGACCTCTAATCTTGGTGGGTCTGCTAGACATTAATTAGACTCAATTCTCTTTGTTCTGATATTTACACAAGCAGCTTATAGTTTCACCATGGAGCTAACTCCTATCACAGCTACCAGGGGATAGCAATCTTTTCCTATTGCCTCACATCTAGCTCTTCGTCGTGGGGTGTTCTCATTCCTAGAGTAGTTGGAAGCTTCCTGTTAGAAGTGGTCTTTACAATTAATTAACTGTGCCACAGTTAGTTGTATTAAAAGCATGAATAATTCCTTGTGTATATTCCTCAAGGAAAGGGAATAGTTATTAGTAAGAGTGTATATTTACAGGCCAAGGATGTAACCCAGTTGGAGAGTACTTGCCTAGCATTGTCAAGGTCCTAGGCTCCATCATCAATAGGACATGAAGGATGTTGGAGCAAGAGATGAGGACTTTAAGCTCACTCCTTGCTATGTAGAGAGCTTGAGGCCTATACTGGGTTACATGAGACCCTGTCCTAAAATGGGGGATTTGCAGGCCCTTGCTCTTGCTCAGGGTCCTTTAGGGTTAGGGTTGTACACAGCCCCCTTACCTTCAATGCTGTGTAGGCAGTGGGATCTGGGAGGAATCTCTCAGTGGTGGGAGAGATAAGTGACTAGCCAGCACAGGCCAGGTACCTTCCTGTTCTAGTATCTGTGGTCTGTGGTGGTGATGTATAGTTCTCTGGCTGCATCAAGAAGTCTATCAGAGGCCAGTTGGGCCCTTTACTCTCTGGAACTGGGGAGAAGACAGTATGTTGACTGTTGGTCCCAGGGTGTATATAGATCTTCAACTTCAGATTCTAAAAAACTGTAGCTGTACAACTGCTGTAGCTGTTCTTGCATTTTTAGTGAATTTTAGAATCAGCTTGCCAACAGCTGTAGGAAATCTGGTGGGATTTTAACAAATTATAATTTAGCTATTCCTTAACTTAGGAAGAGTTAAATCTTTTTTGCATTTTTTATTCTTTTTTTATATTAGTTCAAATTAGGAACAAGCTTGTTTCACATGTCAAACCCTTCTCCCTCTTCCTTCCTCCCCTTCCTCCAACCCTCCCCTGACTCCCCCACCTGCCCCCCACCCCATCCACCCTCCACTCCCCAGGCAGGGTAAGGCCCTCGATGGGGGCTCCCCAAAGTCCACCACATCATCCTGGGCAGGGCCTAGGCCCTCCCCCATGTGTCCAGGCTGAGAGTGCATCCCTTTACGTGGGATGGGCTCTCAAAGTCCCTTCTTACACCATGGAAAAATACTAATCCACCACCAGGGGTCCCCTAGAGTGCGGAGGCCTCCTAATTGACATCCTTGTTCAGGGGTCTGGATCAGTCCTGTACTGGCCTCCCAGACAGCAGTCTGGGGTCGATGTGCTCCCCTTTGTTCAGGCCAGCTGTTTCTGTGGTTTTCACCAGCCTGGTACCAACCCCTTTGATCTTCTTTCCTCCTTCTCTGCAACTAAGTTCCAGAATTCAGTTCAATGTATATCTGTGGGTGTCTGCCGGAAGAGTTAAATCTTAATCATATTATTTTTTTGTGACCACCAACAGAGTGGATTTCTCCACTTTTTTTCAGGTCTTTAGTTTCTTTCAACAATTGTCTTTCAGTTTCTAGTATATATTTCTTGTCTTTGGTGAGATTCATTCTTGTTTCATACTGCTAGGCGTTTATGTTTTCTTCATATCTAAAAAAATTAAAAAATATTTTCTTCTCTCTCTCTCTCTCTCTCTCTCTCTCTGTGTGTGTGTGTGTGTGTGTGTGTGTGTGTGTGTGTGTGTGTGTGTGTGTGTGTGTATGTGTGTTATATGCACGTGCATGCTGTAGTCTGCTTGCATAGAGGTTCAATTTTTAGAAGTCAGTTCTTGCTCTCCACCTCAGGACAGAATCTTCGTTGTTTCTGTAGTGAGCAGTGCACTCCAGTTTAGCTGGCCTGTGAGCTCTCTGTGGAGTCTCCTCCCTTTCTCTCCCTCTTGCTGGAAGAGTGCTGGATTGCAGTCACATATCACCACATCACCACATCCAGCTCTTTATGTGGGAGCAGGGACTAAGTTCAGGTTAGGTTTGTGTAGCAAGTGTGATTACCTGCCGAGCCATTTCTCCATCCTGAGAATATTTGTATGTCTCCTAGCTCTTTTTTTTCCTCAACACTAAACAATATCCATAGTCTGAGTGTGCCACAGTGCTCTCATCCATTCACCCTGAAGCACATCTTGTTGCTTCCAATTGTTGGTAGATATGAACAAAGAGTCTATAAATGTCTGCAGACAGGTTTTTGTATGAACATATGTTTTCAATTCATTTGGTGTAAATATCAAGAAGTGAGATTGCTGAATCCTCTGGTGAGATTAAACTGTCCTCCTAAGTGGTATCACTATTCTACATTTCTGTCAGTGGTGAGTGACAGCTACCAGCACACATCCTTGCCAGTGGTTAGGAGGCCTGGATTTCAGCTATTCGACTAGGTGTGAGGTGGTAACTTACAGTGGTACTAATTTGTGATTTCCTAATGATGTGTGAATTATGGACACTTAATGAGAATTTTCCATCTCTGTCTGTCTGTCTGTCTGTCTGTCTGTCTGTCTGTCTGTCTGTCTGTCTCTTTGTGTGTGTGTGCGTTTGTGTGTACATGTGGAGGGCAAAGGACAAACTTGCCATTATTTCTTAGGAACAAGCCACCAGACCTTGCTTGTTGACAGTCTCTCATTGACTTGGAGCTCCCCAAGTAGATTAGACTAGTGGGTGAGTGAGCCCTGGAATCTGTCCACTGCCTCTTCAGTGCTGGTATTAGAAGCATGTACCACCACACTGGGCTTTTATATGTGGGTTCTGGGTATCAAACTCAGACCCTTGTGTTCTCAAGGCAAGCCTGTTACCAACTGAGCTATGTCCCATAGCCTAAGACTTAAAAATATTGATGCATAATATGCATCATGTATTGATGCATACATCTTGAAAAGATCATGTATCAAGGCATTGTTGAATGAGAGATGTCCAATGTCTGAACACCTTTGTTCTATGTGATTGTTCTGTCTTTTTTATTTGGTTTGTTCAGGTGGTAGGGTAAGTCTAGTTTTTACTCATCTGTCTTGGCTGGAAGCTAAAAGTCTTATAACATTTTCCCTTATCTTCAGTAAAAATTTTTTTTCATTTCTGTCATTTATTTTTTTTAAATTGTAACCAATTTATCATCAGACTGAAAGCTGGAAGTGTGAATTTCCTCTCCATATGCTCAGACACAGCAGGTAACCTCTGAGTTCCATTCCCTCAGCCCCTGGGACCATCCCTTCTGCAACTTTCTTTCCTCTGGGTCAGGGTAGACTGGCCGCTGTCTTTGTCTTCCACAGATGTTCTATGTTTCTGTTCACTAATGTTCTATAGATTGCTATTAGAGTTTGAAGACAGTGTGGCGTTTTCTGCTAGAGACCAAGGCTGCCATTGAATCTGCTGACTTTCTAATGCCCAGTTTTAAATTTCCTCTGGAGGCTTTTACATTCTTATCTCTGTCCCTTCATGGACCCCCAGCAGCCAGCACCTTTTTTCTTGTGATTCTGGGTCAAACCCATGGCCTCATGCATGCTGGGTGAGTGTCCAGCCCTGAGCTACATCTTTACCATCAGTAGATGGCTTTTTTTTACTTGGCATTTTAAAATCTAAACATTCATATTTTATTTCTGTCATTTTATTATTTTAAATTATTCAGGAATGATTTTCTTTAAATGTTTTCCTTTTACTGCATTTTGTTCCTGTTTCTTGTGTTTAAATCCAACACATTTAGTATCTGAAGCTTTATTTGGTGCTTCATAGTGACTGTCTTTTGAACTCCATTTTTATCTATTTATTTTTACTTTTGTGACAGTTTCCATGCTAAAGGGTTTTCTTCAAATATCTGGTCAAGTTTTCCTGTTCATTTTGGAGAGCAGAAGCTTAAAGTATTGATTAAGAGCTATATGTGTGTGTATGTATTTGTGAGTGTATATGTGGGCATGTGTGTATATGTATATGGTTCATGTGTGTATATTTTTGTGGGTATGTGTATAAATATGTGTGTATGTATAAGCATGTGCATGCATATTTTTGCATATACAGACATGTATGTGCAAATGTGTATTTGTATGTGAGTGCATGCATGTATGTGCATTGTGTATGTATCCATGTATATGTATGTCTGCATATGTACTTGTGTGTGGCAATCTCTCTCTCTCTCTCTCTCTCTCTCTCTCTCTCTCTCTCTCACTCTCTCTCTCTCACTCTCTCTCTCTGTGTATGTGAAGGCTCTATTGATTGATGAGTTTTGCACTTCTGAGATTTCTCTTTGCACTTAGCCAGTTTTCTTGGACAGAAATTGGTCCTCTCCTGTTGAGGGCTGTGTGGCTCACTGCCAGCACCCTGGGGGTCAGGTCAGGAAGTGTCTAAGTTGTCTCCTTCCTCAGCATCTGAAATTTCACCCAGCACTGGGGCTATGGGCCCAGCACAGTGATTCCCATTGGTCCTCAGTCTGTCATCCTATGCTGTGGTGATGGAGGCATTTGGAGACCTGACTGCTTCTTGTAAGGATTGGGTGCCAACCCTGTCATTTTGAGTCTTGACAGCATCCTAGCCTCAGGGCTGTCTGGTAGCTCCAACTCTTGAGCCTTGCCTTTCTCCCAAGAACTGTCCTTTGCCCTTCCTAGGGGTGGGTAGTTAGTTTTCCTGTCTTATAAGTTAGACCACATGATTCACTCCAAGATTTCATTGGTAACTTGGATTTCTCTTTCTTTCCTCTAGTCTCCTTGTTCTGTGGGTTCATGGCTTTAAAAGACAACCCTTTCGATGAAATTCTATCAAAAATTTCAGTAAGGAATAGACATTAATTAGTGAGCTATACTTTTATATTTAACTTTTATTTTTATTGTAAAATGTCATGTGTATAAGAAAGGTTAAAACAAACCACAGTGAAGTGATTTTCACACAGAAACCAGTGTGGCTAACAAACAGAATGTCACCTGTGGTCAGTCTGAGTGCACTGATAATGGGATTAGAGTCATCAGGAATGTGTTGGTGTTTCATCAAGATTAGAAATTCAAGCGTTTCTTTTTTGTGTCGTTTGACCAGAGTGACCCTATATTTGAATTCTCCCTGAGTCTTTGCTTGCTTGAGTGCTATTTTGTGAATCTCTCAATTTGCCTGTCCTGACAACTGGGCTTTGCTCTCTGTTTTAGTGAACAGCACAGACAACATCACATGGGGAAGGAATGAGGGGTACTTTACTATAGAATCTTTAACACAGTTTTACAAGGGGTTGGCTCATTGACTCCAACTGTCCTAGATAACAAACAGTATTATGAACACCATTGTTCATCAAGCAATATCCATATGTTGCATCCATCCATTATGGTGGATATTCATTTTATAAGATTGTTCTCAGCAAATGATTATCATAACATGTAAAAACACACATTCATCACTCTTCAGTCAGGGACACGGAAGAGTACATAACTTAGGACTGAAGCTACGTATTAGCTTAGGTAGTGAAAGCTGACCGTGTGGGAAACCTAAGGCATGGAAGTTTGGTTGTGACAATGTTCTCTTAAAGCAGTGGTTCTCCACCTGTGGGTGGTGACGCCCTTTACAAACCTCTATCTCCAAAAGTATTTACACTACAGTTCACAATAGTAGCAAAATTACAGTTATGAAGTGGAAATGAAAATGATTTTATGGTTGGGTTCACCACGATATGGGGGGGTCACAGCATTAGGAAGGTTAAACAAACAAGCTGAGTACATAGAAGGACAGCAGCCTTAAGTGATCTCAATGTGTGTTATTAACTCTGGCCGTGTGGTCCAGCAAAAGTTCAAGTCTCTTGGGATGTGAGAGCTGGTTTCATAAGAATGCACTACCACAGTGACAAAATTCCCAGTCCCCACCCCCCCACCTCACCGATGGCCTGAACCCTTCCTACGTGGAGTGCACTCTCCCATCACAGTGGGTGTAACTTTACCTCAAATACATTTTCTAAATGTGTCACCTCATAACTAATCCAAGCACTGATGTGGGACAGTGTGACACAGAAGGTCCAAGTGAAGTGATAAGTTAGACTGAGGATTCTCTGGCATAAAACATGTTGAGAATTATTGGTTCTCGTTAACACCACTCACTCTCTACCCATAAGGAGCCCAGAACCCTTCCTGTACAAAGGCCATGGTTCTCTGGAAACCATCTCCCTGCGACAGAGAGGAAATATCAAGGAACTCCTTTTGTGGGCTCTGTAAATGCTGATCGAGTGCACTGACACATGCACTATATATAATAAGTGTGTCTCTCACTCCCCCGGCATGCCCTAGTGATTTGCTATTCTACCCCTCCTATAAATAGCCAGAGCCAGGCTCACTCAGCGAGAGGCCTGCTGTCTTTCCTTGTGTGAGTGTCAAGTGAGTTGAATAATTTTGGGGTGCATAAATCTTTGTCACATAAGCAGAGAGTACTAATGACACGGTGTGTAGAAAGTGTATTGCTTACACAGTTTCTTCTACAGTCAGCTTCTCTCGATTCCCCTCCTTTAACAATTAAGGTGAAATATATGCCCATTTGGGAATTTACTACCTGCATCTCAAAGGAGAAGTGAGAAAAATAATTAAGAACACTCAGTCTCCATTGCAATGTGCAATACTGGAAGATTTCTGGGGAGTTCACGGAAGATCTTCCATACAGGAGAGAGAGTGCTAGGTGAAAACCCCTAGATTCCAGACTCCAGGGCTTGCTATGTCTATCCCAGTTCCATCTTCAGTAGGTTTCTGTTGTTGCCTCCTGTCAACACATAGTAGAGTAGCCATTAAAATGGTGGATCCAAAATCCAATCTCAGCAAAAATAATCTCTATACTTGTTTTAATTAGGGCCTTTCTAATCTGTCTGACCTCTAGAGTGACTTTCCCAAGGATTTTGATGTTTAGCCATGTGTGTGTGTGTGTGTGTGTGTGTGTGTGTGTGTGTGTGTGTGGCGCATGCACATGCGTGCATGTTCATGTGGGTGTATTCCTCTGTGTTTTTAGGTGCCCATGTGTGTCAAGTGCATGCGTACTGTGTGTGCACGTTTGTGGAGGTCAGAGGACAACCATTGGCTGTTGTTCTTCAGGTACTGTTCACTTTAAAATTTTTATTTCTATTGTATTCCATACCTTTATATAACAAACTGTGTTCATTTTATCCCTATTTCTCTCTCTTACCCCACCCCCACTTCATCTAGAGCCTTCTCAGTGAGTCCCCTATGTTCACTTCATGTCTTCTGTTTGCGTGTGGCCCAGGCAATTAATGGTTGTTGGTGGAGGATGTCACTTTCTTCAGTAGTGTATCCATACATGAGCTGCCTTTGGTCCACTAAAAATCCTCCCACTCTTGTGCAGGTGCTATCCCCTTCCCTTCCCTCTCACTAGCCTTGAACTCACTAAGTAGGCTAGGCTGGCTTGCCAGTGACCACCAGAGACCTGCCAGTCACCACTTTCTCAGGGGCACATCACTGTGCCCAGCTTTTTACACAGATTCTGAGGGATGAGACAGGCACTCTGCTGACAGAAACATCTCCTGAAACGCCATCATTTTTGACAGGGCTCTCAGTTTCTGCTCCTGCAGCAGTGTGGGAAGTTGAAATCCCTTTGTTCTTATGTTGGTTTCTAAGCCACAGAGAAGTGAATTTGAAGCTCTAGCATTCTCCCAAGCAAGGAGTTTGAGGGCCTATGAGGGAGAAGGATGGGCTGGAGAACAAAGGCCACTGGAGGTCTTGGTATTAGGTCTTAGTACTTTCTAGGCAGTTAAGAGAATTGGAAAGGAAATTTAGAAAGAGGTAGAGACCTCCTGTGAAGAAGCTGTTTTGCTTTCCTAGCCTTCTCCTCCTAAATAAACACGTGTCCCTTGTCCCTTGTCTCTGCCAGCGGCTGGAGAAGCTTTGCTCAAATAGCGAGAGGCAACCCCAACCATCCATCAGTGTGGCAGCTCCATGTTCCCCAGACACCTGCTCTGCAGGACTTAGGTCAGCCCCAGCTCTGGGGGTTCATTCATGGTCCCAAACCTTCTGAGGAGACTGGGCTGAGGAAAGCACATCTGGGCTGCTCATCAGCAGCCAAAGTTGTAGATCCAATCTGTCACCTGCTTGCAAAGTGACTTCCTGAATGTTCTGGAACATGACCTCCGTGTTTACTCTAGCTAGGATGTGCCACTGGTTTACCTCCGAACCACTATTATGGAGCGGCAGACAAGAAACTCATCTCTGATCAGTGTCCAGTGCTGTTAACCATCTGTCACCTCAACTGTTGTGATGAAATCTGACCTCTTAGGATAAAATCAGTGTTTCTGAAGGAGTTGATTATTACTCATTCTTCTGTTTGCACATCACACTTTCTGTCTTCACACCTGGAGGATCATGTTGCAAAGTCTCAAGTTAAGAGAAGTCAGAAAGATTGTTAAAACCAGGATACTGGGAAGTCTGCTTCAAGATTGCCTTTCTTAGAAACCTCTGCATAAACAAGACCCAACAAGGAAGATCACAGGGCTCCCCCACCCCTTGACAAAGAACTATGGGTAGCTAATGACTGATGAGAGAGGGAGAATTAGTCTCTCCCGGGGTGGTCAGCTCCGAAGCCATGTATATATTAACAACAAAAATGGATCCAGTGGGTTGGGTTGCACTTATATACTGGTGCTCAAGTACACACACATATGTATGTATGTATGTATGTATGTATGTATGTATGTATGTATGTGCATATATGTATATGTACATATAAAACAATAATAAAAGGAAATAGAGGCTAAAATTTGAGAGTGAAGGAGAAAGGGAAGTGATGTAATCATATTTTAGTTAAAAGCATGATGTAATCATACTTCAATTAAAAGCATAAAAATAAATGAAAAAGGAAACAAACAAAAATCAAATTTAGAGATTTGGGAATGTGAGAGGAATCCCAAACTAATTGCTGATTTTCTACCTATTTATGGGCCCGAAAATTCTCTTGGGGACTTCAGCAATTTCTGGACAAACTGAAGATTTTTAATTTAGTCTTAATATTATTACAATATCATTACAAGATCCCAATAATAAAAATCTGTTACCTCCCAGCCTCCAAAGGAACCTGCCTCTGGGTGGAGACATGACATTGTCTCCTCCTTAAGAGTTGGGCCCTTTAATCACTTGGCCAAAGGACCACCACTCGGGAAGGCAGCTCCACTTTAAGCATTGTTGAAGACATGGGGGAATAATTGTCCCAGTTAATGTACTGTTTCTTCCCAGAATTCTGGCCTCCTAGTGTAGTCCCTAGGAATGTCTATGAGGCTCTGTTGGGTCTAAACTTTTTTCTCTATGGTCTATTTTATTTTTCAACTTCTACAGGCAAGAATCTGAGAGCCACTGGCTTGGAGCTGCATTGTTGACCATCAGGTTTCTGCAACCGAAGACTTCACTGATTTCAAAGACACCTTGACACCCCGTTATTTCTGTTATGGCTATTAATACTGTTACTGTTTAGAGGCACAGAGTCATAAACTGCATGCTACACTGATTTTCAGGAAACACTAATAGCTCAAACTCAGTCTGCCCTGAAAATGCTCATATCCTGTGTTTCCTACCACTTAAAAAACACAGTTTTGTAAACCTTTCTAATTCTTCCTGCTGCACCCTCCACATCCCAGTGAAGCCTGTTTTGGTGGGCTCCCCCCTGGGGGGAGCTTCATTGTCCTAATTGACACTGACTCCCACTTCTTGCTGACTGTGGTAACTTTTTCTGTAGTTTCAGTACTGTCCTTTCCTGTCACTAGACAGTCATTCCAATGTGATGTTCTGATTATGTCCTTCCCTGCTCAAAACCTGAACAACTTGGCATTATGTATAGAACAGAATCAAATCTTTCCTTGCTTTAAGGTTTTTCCTTTCTTTTTGGAGGTATGCTAAAAATACATTTATATATTTATCTAATTCCTTATTCCTTATTTCACCTTTTTAGCATTGGACTTGTTTCCCCATTCCTACTTTAAAAATTATTTGTTAGTTCATACACATATACAATATGTGACTTAGAGAGGGGGAGAGTCATTTTTCAGGGGTGCAGCCTAGGATATGTCCCTAAGTTCCAGCGAGTGGCCCCACACCTGCACATTGAGACAGCCCTAATTGTTCTCAGTGAGTAAAAAAAAAAAAAAAAGGCAATTAGTTAAGAGAGGCATATTAGGGAAGGTACAAGGGGGATGTGGGAATGAAAGTCCCACAAACAGAACTTTATTAAACAATCAATCAGATAAACATATACGGAAGTACTTCCCCCATCAACACACTGCATCTGAAGACCATATAACTAGTGTGTTGCCTAAAGTTGTATTCAGAATTACAAATAATTATTAAAAATGTGTTCACTTTTCTAAATGTATAGAATAAGGAGATTCAGTATACTTATTTAATTTTTAGGCAAGGTCTTGCTATATAGCTTTGGTTGGCATGGCACTCCCTCCATGGGCTAGGCTGGCCTTTCAACTCACAGTGGTTCTGTGCCTCTGCCTCCCAAATTCTAGGTCTGCAGTGTGCACCATTTATTTATGATGATTTCCTTTTTGTTGTTGTTACTGATGTCAACAACTTCTTCCTCCCTGTCTTCTGCCTTCATCCCTCCCCATCCCTTTTCTCCCTCATCTTCTCTTACTTTTGGCTATGTTGACAGGATCTAAACCTAACATGGACTTATTTGTATCTTAGCTATGTCTAAAACCCCCTTTAGGTGTCAGGAATTGTTCTTATGGCTCCTGAACTAGGAGATTGTCACGATTAAGCTTGAAGTGGGCATCTGGAATTTGAGGCAGATTCATATCTGTCTCCGTGTTTTAGGAGATGACAGTTGGTTCCCTTGCATTCATTCGGTGACATCCTTTTCCTGCACATGTACCTCACACACTTCTGTCCATAGGCAAATGCAGCAGAGACAATGACCTCCCTAGACTGAGCACACTCACCTTGGGCAATGGCTTAACTTACACCCTCCCCACCCAAATTTTGGTGGCATTTACAGGATAACTAGGCCTTAGAAGCTAACATAGGTGAGGTACTGCTGGCAGCTCAGCTGTGGGTGGGGCTGCGTTCTCCTTTCTTTGAAATTAGGGGATGGGAATGAGTTGCAGACTTCAGGAGGTCTTGCCAAGGAGAACAGAGAGTGATTACAGATGGGGAGAAAGTTCTGGCAGCCCCAGAGGGTCCGCATACTCTCACTTGTAACTTCTATAAATAGTGAGGGCTGCCTCTGGTATTCAGTGAGCATAATTGGTTGCAGAAACAATAACTGTAGAAAAAACTGCCTTTTTCTGCTTCATAGAATATCACTTAATTTGCAATATTTACCCATTATCAGTAAATCTAAGGGCTCATCATCTATCTATAAAATGCATATGTGAATATGATATGTATATGTAAACTTACTCATATATTTTCATTTAATTTTGACACTAATTCTGTGAAGTAAGGAGGGGGATTTTATTATTTCCATTTTTGAGAAAGAAAACTGAAACTTGGCAGACTAACACAACTCTACCAAGAATCAGAACTAAACCCCAAACCATTGCCCTGTGCCCTGTTGCTATGTCACACAATAGCAAATAGCTAAAGCCAACTGAGCTAACAGTAACTTGTGATTGGTGGACAGTTATGGAAAGAGAAAAAAAGTCCTCTCACAAAATAAGTGACACAAACATTTCACATCTGTGCTCAGAAATACTTGCTTATTCTTTGAAGATATATATGTGTTACTATAAAGGGTGCTGGGAAGATGGCTGAGCAGTTAAGAGTGCTTGTACTCTTTCAGAGGTTCAGGGTTCAGTTTCTAGCACCCACATGGTGGTACATAACCATCTGTAATTTCAGTTCCAGGGGATCCCATATTCTGTGTTGACCAAGCACACATGTGGTGCATACACACACACTATACAGGCAACACACTCTCACACAAAATAGAATAAATAAATTTAGTAAAAATTAGAAAAATACCTTGAAAGTATTGCTATAAAGTATTTCAACTTAGAAGTAATAAAATAAATTATACATCTCTACATTGAATGCTATTTATTTATTTATTTATCTGTGTATTTACTTTGGGCATAAGGTCAGACTGACCTCAAACTTGCAATCTAGCTGAGGATGATCTTGAACTCCTGATCTTCTTGCATACACCGTCTGAGTGCTGGGATCACAGGGTGTACCACACCCACTTTCATATTGTGCTGGGGTTTGACTCAGGCCTTTGTGTACATCATGCAAGCATTATACCCACTGAACTGTACCCCCACTTAAATGTCCTTATTTTGAGTGAACCAGGTTAGCAACAAGAATTTACTCTGCAGAGAGGTCTTTTCTTTTCTTTTCTTTTCTTTTCTTTTCTTTTCTTTTCTTTTCTTTTCTTTTCTGTGTGTGTGTGTGTGTGTGTGTGTGTGTGTGTGTGTGTGTGTAATGTTTGTGGGGAGGCTGTTTCTCCAGTATTTTAATGGGGATGTGGAGAACCTCTTATAGAAAGGCAAGGTTGGAACTCAGTAGGATAGGATGCCTCGGGGAAGAATTTACAGGACATGTTTGCAAGGATCATGATCAGGAGAGAGAGAGAGAGAGAGAGAGAGAGAGAGAGAGAGAGAGAGAGAGAGAGAGAGAGAGAGAGAGAGAGAGAGAGAGAGAGAGGGGAGAGGGGAGAGGGGAGGGGAGGGGAAGGAGACGGAGAGGGAGAAGTGATACTGATTGTAAATCCACAGTGTGCACAGAGGTGGTTAACGTGGGCAATGAGCTGGTTGGTGGGATGGGAGAGGGGTGCAAAGACATTAGTAGTTCTGATGGGAGACACAGAGTGTCAGTGGGTACAAGTCAGCAGTACAAGAACAGGGTTTACCAAGAGTGATGTGTTCTAAGTTATCTCTTGTTAGACCCTTAACTATCATGTCAGAGTTTGGGTTTGATTTCTCCCAGATTAATATTTAGTGGGTGTATTATTACAGTTGTTCACATAGACACATCAAATACTCTAAATGTTATATTATTACTTTGTTAGGATAGATACAAACTCAGCATATCTGAGGGAAGTGGCGGCAACCTTGAAAATATTCTTGTGTGGAAAATACAAGGAGAGGGCACCTGTTGCCATTTCTACACTGAGGAGTTGCCTGCTTCTTGACCCATCACTGTGTGGGCCTCCATATGTAGGTGGCACAGTTACTATTATATGTGTACAGTGACCTTGTGGTGGGACTTTGGCTCTTATTCTTGTACATCTTGGGGGCACGGGGTTACATTTGGGCTGGGGGACCTCATGTGTTTATTTTGTGGTTGCAGACAAAGCACCATAAGGCATTTCCACTTCCAGTGTGTTTCTGGGAAATCAGACCATGAAGTTTGCCCCAGGAAACTGTTTCCTTGTGGCCAAGACCTGTGTTTATACATTCTCGTTGAGGGAGCCTTTAATGAGCTGTTCCATTTGCACGCAGATTGCTCTAAGAAGGTATTTTTACCCCCTTTTTAGAAAACCTTGGCATTAGAAGAATGTATTAAAACAGTGGCTCCATGTGGGAGGTTGCCCAGGACCTATGGTTTGAGGCTCCTTTTAAGGAATGTGTATAAGCGTCTGAAAGTGACTTCATTTTTCCTGGAGTTCCCGTCTTTCCTAAGTCTGGGCTGGGGCAGGGATTATGGAAATAGTGTATCCTTTTTTTTTTTTTTTTTTTTTTGAGGAAAAAGTAACAAGATGCTTCATAATTTCTCTTTTTTCAATCTAAAAACAGTTTTGGGGGTGACCAATAGATGATAATTTTTACTTCATTTTACCAACTAGGAAATGATGATTGTGACTAGGGGAGGCTGGAGAACATTCTGGAAGCTCCACAGAAGGTCAATTGTTCAGCTGCAATTGGGACCTTGGGGTCCCAATGGTATCTCTTACCGTTTTATTTCTTTATATGGGTTTCTAAAACATGGGGTCTGCCAGACACCTGCTTAGCCCAACGCTGAAAGTGGCCAATGAGATTCTGGCAAATTGGCAATAGATATGAGAGACAAGGCAAGCAAGCTTTGACTCCTTCCTTGTGTTTGAGGCAGGAACATAACATCATCTGCTGAAGGGGTTGCCCTGGATAGTGTGGCTTCCATTGCTTTTCTTTATTTTCTTCTTTGCCTCTGTTAATTGGCTATAATAGAGCTTATTTTGTCATATATTCCCTGCCCACACACTATGTTAAGCTTGATATCAATCTGGTTTTTATTGTTACAACAAAATACCTAAGGCTTAGTACTGTATAAAGAAGAGAGGTTTATTTAGCTTGCTATTCTGGAAACTTAACATCCAAACAGTATGCTGAGTTGAAGGTGTGGTGTTATGGTATGGTTGTATGCAATATGGGGAGACATGACAGAGAGCCAGAGGCACTAGGGAAGGTCCAGTCTCACTCTGTCTCTGTCTCTCTGTCTGTGTCTGTCTGTCTGTCTGTCTGTCTGTCTGTCTGTTTCTCTCTGTCTCTGTCTCTGTCTCTGTCTCTGTCTCTGTCTCTCTCTCTCTCTCTCTCTCTGTGTGTGTGTGTGTGTGTGTGTGTGTGTGTGTGTGTGTGTGTGTGTGTGCAGACATGTATATGTGTTTGTATAGGTACATATGTACATGTGGAGGTCAGGGGAAAACCTTGGGTATTGTCTCTCTGAACTGCCCACCTTGTTTTTTGTATTTTTTTTGAGATAGGGTATATCACTGGCCTAGAACTAACCAAATAGGCTAGGCTAGCTGGCCAGTGAGCCTCAGTGATCACTGTCTACCCCTTTCCGGTGCATGGCACCATGTGCAGCTTTTTACCTGGCTTCTGGAGCTTGAATTCAGACCCCCATCCTCTCATGGCAAGCATCCATCTCACTTTTATCCAGCAACATTCACATAAGAATCATTCAGAATCCCAGAACTGAAAAGATGGCTCAGTAGTTAAGAGCACTGACTGCTCTTCCAGAGGAGCAGCGTTCAATTCCCAGCACCCACATGGCAACTCACAACTGTCTGTAACTTCAGTTCCAGGGGATCTAATGTCCTCTTCTTTCCTCCATGGACACCAGGTGTGTACTTGGTGCACCAGACATACATGCATGCAGAATACTCATACACAGCAAAGTAAATGATTATAAAAATTATGATAAAATAACTTTTCAGTGTACCATGATAAACTCTTAATTTCTTCCATAGGCAGCACCTTTGACCTAGTGACCCAACCTCCTAAAGGTCACAAGACCTCTCAGCATTACCACACTAGGGATGTCAGTTCCAGCACATGACTCCTTGGTAGTTGAGCCATAACATGTCCCTCTGTAATACAGGTCAATGGGGAGAAGGTAGGGGCTTATAACTTTCTTACTGGCAGATATGATGGAAGGTTAGTTCATTGGAAGAAGGGAGAAGATGCTAGAACATTATACCAATTCCTCAACATATGGGGCAAAGTTTCCTCTTCCAAGTGGGACTCAGACTTGGACATTTCTTGTCTCTGAGCTTGATAGTGCTGATGGGACCACAATAGTGCAGAATTTGCTTCCCTCCTGAAGTTACTCCAAATATCCTTGGCTACTGGTGAGGGGTTCCTGGTAGGAAAACTTACACATGTGTATTTATCATCATCAGTAATGGATATGCTAGTGGCAGTAAGTTCATCTTCTGCTCTTTATTGTAAAAGTCTTTGTGAGAGTCTTCTGATGATTCAGGTAGGTGGCCTGTGAGGTTGCTTAACTTTTTCTCTTCATTGGCATCTGCAGTGGGGGAGCCAGGAGACATTGACATGCATGTTTAACTGTTTAACAGTGATCTGAGGGTGTTATTTACATCCCAATTGTGATTTAGCTGCCTCATATGTTAGAAGACAGCTCTCAAAGTAACAGTGTGGCAAGGTGGGACCTTTAATTTAATTTCATTATCAGCTTTCCTTCCTTCCTTTGCTTCCCTCTCCCTTGTCTTTCTTCATTATTTATTGAGTGGGCACGTACTATGGTCTAGGCATCTAAAATGTTTCAGAGAGATTTGGGATGGCTCTGTAGTTAAGAGCATTTGTGGCTCTTATGGAGGATCCAGGCTTCGTTTTCAAGCACCCACGTGGGGTGGCTCACAACTGCCTGTGACTCCAGTTTCAGGGATCTGATGCCCTTTTCTGGCCTCCACAGCACTTGCACACATGTGATGTACATACATATGCTCTGGAACACACACAGAGACATACATGTGCATGTGTGCATGAGCACACACACACACACACACACACACACACACACACACACACACACACGAATAAATCTCTGAAAATTTTCAGTATTAATCTAGACATATACATTTCATTCACCTTACACACAAAGACATATTAAAAAGGAAAATATATATGGTGTTTTAATGACATCTCATATACATTGAGCACTCAAACATGAAGTGATGGAGCCCAGGAAACATTCCTTCTTGTCCTGTGTGGGTCCTGTTGCATATGGTGCCAACGGAACTATTACTTATGATTGGGCCCCTCTTATTGATTGGATTTTATCAAGACTCATGGCAGCTTTATACATTTATAAGCATAGTTACTTAAAGATGACTACTACTGTGTATCTAAGGGCAGAAAAGACTTTCAGATCTTCTTGTATTTGAAAAACATAAAATGGGCTGATGACTGGTCAATGAGAGGGAGTATTTTTAAGATTGTGACGTCTATTGACGAAAGCTCAGGTATCCCAAGTCCTAGGTGTAAGGCACTTTCTCTCCACTCTTGTTTGAATATAACAATGTGTTGTCACCCTCAGATGAGCTACAAAATGGTTTTCAGAGTCCAGGAGAGAGGGGAAGGAATGATCAGGGGAGAGAATTGACTCAGAAGGGACAACAAGAGCTTGGGAGGGGAGGAGTCATTGGTGAGTTACCCAAGTGAGAGAGCCCCGCACTGACTGCCCACACCAGTATCCACAAGGTCCCTTCCCCCAGACTGTTTCCACAGAGCCTGTCAATTCAATGTAGGTTCTGGTTTTGATTTTTAAATATTTGTTCAATGGGTCAAGGTTGCAACAACAGGATGTATTTCTTCTTGAAATGTAGGAAACAGAGACAGAACACTACTTCTCATTTTAATTCGATTTTTAGACCATTGGCCAACCTCTGAAAGTGACACAGGGGACCCCCCCAGACAAAACAGACTTTGATGATGTGTATCTGAATCAGGGTCATTTTATCTTCTTCACAGTCTACTTGAGACTCATTAAGGTTACTACCCTAAAAATAAGAATCCAGCGTTCTCCAAAAGCTTCGAAAAACACAACAAATACTTGAGTTCCAGAATTCTCAGAAAGGTTCTTGAAAATAATCACCCAAAGCCCTGGATTCATAAACATGTTCATTGTGTGGCCAGGAGACTATTCCTTACTCTGTACACTTAAGGGCTCCTGAGAGCTTGTTGACAGTCCATTCTCTAAAACAAAGTTTTCCCAATACAATAACTGACAAAATCCCACCCATCGTACCAAATGTTCATTCTTTTTCATTTTGAATCTTATTCGATAGCTTTAGACCTATGTATTACCATCAAGGGATGAATCTTGGTTCTTAGTGGAAAGCCAAGAGATGTGAACAGTTATATGCACTGAATATAGTTGAGAATACACTCTCCCTGTTCAGTGTCATTGGGCCTAACATTTGCAATCTTTGCAGTGGACATTTCCATGCCCCTTTGCACCTTTGTTTCCATGCTGGAGAAGAAAACCTTTTGTTTGTTCATGGTCTCAGTATGTTAGGCAACTGCTGCCTTATTAAGCTATATGCACAGCCCTGGCATCTTCTTAATTAGTAAACTTATTCCTTAATCAAGAAAAATTTTATCTCAAAGAAAATGAAGAAATTAAGCCTGAAGTTAAAATTTATTAGCACCAGTTGGCTTTTAAATCATTATCAACAGTTGATGACAGTTTCAGTCTGCATTTGGTTTTCAAGAGGGCCATGCTATGTGCCAGTCAGAGGAGGAAAATGACATGATGGGGGAGGGTCTCCCAGTTTCATTTATTTTGCTGAAATAAAGCTCCCAAACAAAAATCAGCTTAGCAGAGAAAGGGTTTCTTTTAGCTCACAATTAACTGTGTGTGTGTGTGTGTGTGTGTGTGTGTGTGTAGGTAACGGGGATTTGAAGGAGCTGGCCATGTCACACCCACAGTCAGAAGTAAAAGCATGGAAGCATGGCCATCTGGCTTTCTCTGTTTGTACCCAACCAGGGCCCCAAGCACCAGTGGCATCCTTTACATTCAGCTGGGTTGTCTTTCATCAGTTTAAGACATTCAATACATTTCTCCATGGACCCAGGCCACTATGATCCAGACAACCCCTCCTTGTGGCTATTCTAGGTTGTGCCAAGTTGACTTTTAAAAGGAACCATCATAGGAACTGAGTGAGTGCCTGCCAGACCTAAGATCAGTCACACCCACTCTCACTCCCCTCGACTGGGGAGGGATTTTTTACTTGATTTGTCCAGGAGATTCTGAGGAGCCAATCTGGGAACTACTAAGAAGATGGTAAGCCCTCCCCCGAACTACTCTTCCTCCCACCTCTCTGTTCTAAATGATAGAAATTCAGAACTAGGAAGTCTCATAGAATAAGTGTGCTAAATCCTTTTGTCAAAAGTATTTCTAGAATTGTGGAAAAATTGGAAGATGGATTTGGGAATGAATTAGGCAGAAACAGTGAATAAAAACCTCGATATTCTAGTCTTACTGCACTGGCATTAACTGTGCATGCTTTGGGGATTTTCTTTTACTTAATAGTCTATACAATGTTCATATGCACATACAGGCCTAATGTTACATATACTTGTATTTTCATGCAATATTTTGGGCACATTTCTTGACCTTCCAGAAGTACTTTAAGAAGATCCTGCAGAGTTCTCCACGGTTTGGGTGTAGAGTAATTATTTTCATATCTCCCCTTTAACTTGTAATTCTGTGGCTGTTGTTGTTGGTCATGTAGATTACTTTTTAAAAATTCCTTTGTAAAAGAGTCTGAGATTAATATCTCATCTAAAGAGCAAGTACACCCTTGACTGTTTTCTCTGGTTAAACTCCCAGAAAGTGATGTTCTGGAAGTACAGTGGGCAGATGGGAGCATGAACCTTCAGGTTTTGCCAGTTATTGGTGGTGTGAAGCTGGGTGAGGACCAAACTCTTCCATGTGAGTTTGAAGGCAGTGTTAATCTCTTGGAGTTACTATGAGGGTTAAATAATCTCTTATTCTGGAGCACTTAGATAGACACAGCAAGGGTCAGAGGGCAAACACGGATGGCAATTAGAGTGGCTGAGGGGCAAATCCAGCCACCCCAGCTCATTGGAACTGCTGCACATTTCCCCAAGCCTAGGTCCCTGTAAGCTCATCAATACTGCCAAGCTCTTACCATAGATGGAGAAAGTTACGTGCAGTTATGCCAGATTTCTGGCCACAGATCTCATCTCCAGGCATCAACAGAACAGGACTAGAAGATCGTTCCAACAGCTTGGTCTTGTGTGTCTCACAGTCTGTTAGTGTTTTTTTGTTTTATTTTAATATGTCTTTCTCTGATGTCCAGACAGTGTTCGGCTGGACCACAATCATTCTTCAATGGGCTGTGAGTCATCTATTGCAAGCCATGCTCCACCTCAGAAACAAGAATTAGCATCTATAAGTATTTATGGAGAAAAAAGAAACCACACCTGGAAGATGTGTGAGATTCCCTTAAACTTTATTGTTCTCGGAAAAAACTGATCATGAACTGCGGCGGCCGGCCACCAGGAGGAGCTGCGACTCTTCAGAATTGCAAGTTCTGTTTGGAAAAGAAAGCTTTGAAAAGCATTTTCTACTTTGGGGAGTCTCGGTGACATCCAGAAAACACAATCAAAGAAAGGTTTGAGAGGTTGCAGCGTGACTTTCCACGGGGAGCCCATTTCCATTAACTTTATATAGAGAGGGCAGAGACAGACCAAATGGATTCCATTCAAGCCCAATGTGGTGGACCTGTGAGTTTATTGGGGTTACTCTCAGGAATATGGAGTACTTACTGGCTGCTACATTACTGAGACATCCCCTCTCAGCAGGTCCTTGCTGCTCATATATCCTCAGGGTGGAGCCTTGAGAGTTTTCCCCCTCAGACCCGTGTGAACATCAATAGATTCAGTCTCGTGCGAGTGATCCCAGCGGTTCAGCTTTAAAGTAACAATAAAGACACAGAGCACAGCACACGCAGAGGTGGAAGGCACAGCTGTGTACGGGCTGATCAGTGGGTCACTTCTCTCAAGGATGGAGACATAGCCAAGCAGTTAGGAGCTCTTAGTTTGGTCCCCAGCACCCTGGATTGGTAAGCTGCCTGACTTGGGTGCTGGGAACTGAATTCCTGTCCCCTGGAAGAGCAACAAGTGCTCTTAACTTCAGAGTCATATCTCCAGCCCCAAGTGACATCTTTAATAACAGTGTCATTGGTGGTTTCTGTTTACACAACATGAAAACCCAAGGACATCTCCATGGTAGTTACCGGTTTTGATAATCTAACAAAGACTGACCAATTTTTCTTTCATGTAATTGTTAATTGTAGTAAGCAGGTTGAGAAAACACCCCACGAATTATTAAGTTTGTTCTGGTCTTTTAAGTGCAGTTGATTTAAATGAGGAGGGGTCTTGTAAAGTTTTAAATGGCCAGATGTTGGGCTATTCCCTAAAGATGAGAGGTTCGTCATTTAATTTGGAAGTCAATCAATCCATCAAGAATTGGATGTCCCAGAAGCTTGATTTCCTTGTGTTCCCAACTGAGCCCTGTTTGCCAAGTTCACCAGACTATCTTCATTCCCATCATTTCCTGAACTGAGACTTCCATCTCACTAGATTCTTTAATCCCCTCATTCCTTTCCATTTCCCTTTTCTGTTTCCATGATCAGCCCAGTGGGATGAATAGATCTTTATCTCCAATTCTCCAATTGTGAGTCTTGTGAACACACACACACACACACACACACACACACACACACACACACACATTTCTAGTGTGCCATTTTCTATAAAAAACCAAACCCCTTGCATAGCATCCTCCAGTGTACACTCTGGGTTCAAAATTCTGCCTATGCATGGCTCCTTCATTCTTTAATGAAGGCAGAGCTCAAAAGTCTTTCCTCTGGCACCAGTATTTCCATGTTCTGAGTGTAAAGTGGCATCAAAGATAGCAGGGATTCACTAGCACTCTTGTTGCTGGTCATCATGGAAGTCACCACCTTAGTGGATGTATGTGGACATGGTGGTCCCTTAAGTATCAGCTTCTCACTTCTGACACTCCATTCAGATATGTTTCCACCCCCTTCACAGCACAGTCATAACAGCTAACACAAATGACCACTCTTCTACTAACAGACATGGCAGGCCAACTAGGGGATATGAATTGTCTGTTGTGGATTGAGGCCTTCAACACAAACACTTAAGAGTCTTTTCCCTTCAGACTCATAGAAAACTACTTGTTTCTGCCTCCCAAGCTCTGGAATTTAAATTGTGTGCTGTGTGTCTTGTTTTACTTGTAAATTAAAAAATGATTTTATGTATGTGCATGTGTATATGACTATGTGAATGTATGCAGTGTGTGTGTGTGTGTGTGTGTGTGTGTGTGTGTGTGTGTGTGTGTGTGTGTGTGTACCCAAGGAAGCCAGAAGAGGGCACTGGTTTCCTTGGAGCTGGAGTTACAAGCCATTGTGAGCTAACCAAAGTGATAGGAACCAAACACACCTAGGGACATGGAAAATGACTGGGATTCCAGTGACTTTCTGGATGACCCAAGAACTCTCTTTGCTACACTAAAATATGCTGCAGAGGAGATTATAGAAATAAAAATGCATGATGAGATATCCTGAGAATATTAAAACCTAGTACTTTCAACCTCCTGAAAATAGTGTTTCCTTGAAGCCACTCCACCATATGGTCCCTGAGAAGGGGAGAACCACTGTCTTGAGGAGAAGATGGATGTATGGAAACCTAAGAAAGGCCACATGCACGCAAAGGCAGGATGAGAAAGGGGAATTCAGAGCCCAGGGTCTGTCATTCCTTCTTGCATGTTTCTGGGCTAAACCCTGGAAAATGGCGATTATAAGCTGAGGAATCTGAGGCACCACTCAGGGAGGGCTTGGTGTCTAGATGGGACAATGGAACAATGGAACAATGGCTCCATGCCTGCAAGATAGTGTTAAGTTGTGAGCCTGTCTCAGGCTCTGGAAGACTGTAATGCTCCGAGTCATGTGACATCTACTGAGGAAATCAAGGAGTGTGGTACTGTGGCTGCATTGTGTGTCTGCCTGAGGCAGAAGGCAGAATAGAAGCTGCTAATTGCACTTCCTGGACCCTGGACCCAGGTGGACATGGAAGTCCAGTGTGTCCTCTTGTCCATGACGGATCTCACAGTCAGTCACCTATTGTGACTATTGTGACTATTGTGACTATTGTGACTGGTTAGTTAGAGCTTACTCTACCTGGAAGCGTGTGTCTCAGCACTGGAAGAGGAGGTCTCACTCAGTAGATGGCTTTAGTTTTGCATCTAGTTTAGTAAAACTACATTCACACACATTATCTCGGAGGTAGGAAGGAGTTATGCAGTTATGAGCTATGCACGATGTGTGCTTTGCATCACTACAAGACACAATTTGTGCTAAAATGATTTGAACAAAATGAGATTAATGCAGGAGGGAAAGCTACCTCCATCAGTCTGGTGTGTTTTCTTCCTAAAATACATAATTGTACCACAGATTTGTATCTATGCTGAACATACAGTTTCCTGTTCTAATGTTTATACACCCTTTTTTTCCTGAGTGTTTCCCCAATTCTTCAAATAGCCCCCCCGCCCCGACTCACTTGCATCCTCCCCTGTCCCCTTCCTGTCTTGAATGTTTCTCCTGGACTCTTTACTGCAACAACTGTCTCCTTTATTCCTCTCCTGGGTACAGCAGGCTTCCTCTTCCCAGTCAAGCTTGTATTTTGGGAAGTTTTTTGAGAAATGCAGCCACCATTAAGTACTTGGGACTCTGCTGTCTACACACGCTTTTGTTTATGAATGCCTGTCTGGTCCAGGAACTGAAGTGGTTTAGGAAGTAGTAGGGAGAAAGTCCATGTCAACCTAAGTGCTAATTAGAGAGAATTTATCCAGAGAGGAATGATGTAAATAACCTTGAGTTCAAGAAAGCTGGGGCAAACTGAAGATCTTAAAGTTTAGATGGGAAAGGATACTTGAGCTTTTTGAAGCAGTAATTTTTGGTAGTGAGCATGGCTAACAAGGGCAGTGACAGTTCACATTAAACAGGCAGTTGCTAGGGAGAAGTCTTTGTGTGTGTGTGTGTGTGTGTGTGTGTGTAGACATGTTCAAGTGTGTAAACACACATGCAAATGATTACATGCCTGCATCTGAAGACCAGGTATCAACTTGGGTGTGTTGATCTCTTGCCACACTATTTTTTGAGACAGTGTCTCTTATTGAGCCTGGAGCTCAACCACTGGGCTAAACTGTCTGGCTAGTGTGCTCAGAACTCTCCTGTCTCTTTCTCCCCAGGCAGGGGTTACCAGGTGTGTGCTGGCATGACTGGCTTTTCACTGGGTGCTGGGGATTAGAATTCAGATCCTTGAGATCCCACAGAAAATACTTTATCTGCTGAACCATCTCCCCAGTCCTGTGGAGAGTTCACTTTGTTTTTAAATTTGCATTTATTTATTTATTTATTTATTCTATTTATTTATTTGAGTTTTGGAGGGAGAAGTACATGAGAGTTTTCAGGAGTCAATTTTCTCCTTCCGTCATGTGAGCTCCACGTACTGAGCTCAGGTGATCAAGCCTGGCCTCAAGCCTTTACCTGATGAGCCACCTTGCTGTACTGAGGACATTGATTTTTTAAAAAGGATTTATTTACTTATTTTTTGTGTATGAGTGTTTTCCCTGCTTGTATATATGTATACCACATGTGTGCCTGGTGCCCTCAGAGGCCAGAAGAGGGCACTAGATCCCCTGGAACTGGTCTTACATGTTGTTGTGAGTAACCACAAGGGTGCTGGGAACTGAGCCCAGGCCCTCTGAAAGAGCAGCCAGTGTTCTTAACTCCTGAGCCATCTTTCTATCCCCCAAGAATTATTACTAGATAGAACACTTGGATCCACTGGAAACTATATTTTATGAGCTTCAACTTTTAATAAGTCACAACAAATATTATTGATAGGAAGGTAAGGGAGAGAATCTTTAGCAGGGGGTGGGGAGAGTCTTTGCTGGAGGAGAGTCTTTGCTAGGGGGAGTCTTTGCTGGGGGAAGAGTCTTTGCTGGGGGAAGAGTCTTTGCTGGGGGAAGAGTCTTTGCTGGGGGGAGAGTCTTTGCTGGGGGTGGGGGGATTCTTAGCTGGGAGCATTATCCTGAGCATAAATACTTAGTTTATTGCCTTTACCTCACATTGAATGAGATAGTTCCTTTAGTAAGTGAAAAGTTTATTCTTTCTGTGTTTTGGGGAAATCTGGACTTACTTTTAGTGCCTATCTTTAACTTAGGACACAATTTCGTTCCTTTGTAGTGTGACTGGTTTATATAGTTATAGCTATATAAACTCCTAATCTCAGTGAGAAAGGGTCCAGGCAGTCTAGTTTTAGTGGGTTTTTAGTAGAGACTTCAGTCTGTTTCTTACCTCTTGAAATGTAACAACAGGAGCTGGAGGAATGGCTCAGTGGCTAAGAGCACTCTTTCAGAGGATCTGGGTTCAGTTCCTAGCACCTATGTTGGGTGGGTGGTAACTGCCAGTAACTCTAGCTCCTGGGCCTTTGATGCCTTTGCTGGCTTCCTTGGCATATACTATCTGTACTCACATGGCATATACCCACACAGACACCCATCCATGTAAAATAAACAAAATCTTTAAAACTTACAATGAAACCTTTTTAGACTCAGTTATTGAAAGAATTCATAAGAATATAAGATTATCCTTGGAGAGTAGTGTACTGAGAAGGGAAACAACCTCTCTTTCCTTTCTGTTTACACTGTACTTCCCCTGCAGCCAACTCAGCAGGAGCTCAAATTGGTACAAAATTAAAATGAAATAATTCTGAGCCTAAGATCTTGAGCAGTGTTACTTTTTTATTCTTGGCTGGAACTATATGAATATGGAAGGATACATGCCTAGAAGAAAGGATTTTCTTTAGAACTATTATTTTATCCAGTCTTTTTATTTCCCTGGCAAGGGTAGGATGTGCTTGTAAGCTTCATTAAGTCTAGTTGTAGTGTGCCAAATCGTTTTCATGGCAAACAGCATCGGGGAGGCCATCTTTAGAGATGCGTTAACAGGCTCAGCAGAGGAAAAGCAAATTATTTCACAGAAATTAGGAAGTGAGAACCATAGGACCCAGGCTGCTGAAAAAAAAGGTGCAAGTATTTAGTTTAGGGTGAGAAGTCTAAGTACAGGCAGTTTCTAGCTATGTTCAACTTATATTTTATATGTTATAGGAAAAGCACAGGTATTTTACCTGGATTCAGTACCACCCATGACTGGTCAAAAAGTAGATGTGTTATGACATGTATGAAGCAGAGAATAAGCTGTACTTGGTCTAGAGGCTCTCCCATGCACAGTTATGACTCACTTTACCATGGGAGCTCACTTGGGGGAAGAAACTGGAACAAATCAATGGAGTCGTATTAACAGCTCTACAGGATAATGTGTCCATAACAAACCACACACACCAAAAATCCACACAAAAGTCACATCATAGTATGAGAGAAAATGGAGTTGAGGCTGGTAGAAATAACCCTTTTGGACAAAGCAATCACTTTCTACTATGTCACTGGATTTCTGAGCATGAATTTTAAGGGAGGTTTTTAAAGGCTGGGGAGATGACTCAGCTGTTACAAGCAACTACTGGTCTTGAAGAAAACTGGAATTTGGTTTCCAACACCCACATTGGGTGGCCCACAACTGACTGTAACTCCAGCTCTAGATGATCCGATCCCTTCAATGGGCAAATGCTTATATACACACAGACAAACATGCACACATAAAAAAATGTTAAAAAAACCCAAACAACATGTAAAACACAAACCCTGGATGCCTTTCGAATCTCGTTCACAGTTTGCTGCAGATGAACACTGTATTGCAATTTTCAGAGATTCCCTAACAATCCCTTGTTAAAAAGCATTGCTTCTTTCTAAGAGCACTCTGCTTAGAGCCTTGTCTGACTGCTTCATTTTACTGCACACACCTGATCCCTAGGTAGAAGTCAACTTAAATATAAGGTGGATGCAAATTGGGAAGAAAAAGAATAATAACGAGGCATAACAAGTACCCTGTATGTTTCGCCTGAAGAAAACTATGCAAATTTCACCATCATTCAATTATTTTTTGAGTCACTCTCACTGTGTGATGGGCATCTGCTCCATGAACAGAGTAAGGGTCTCATTTTAATGACCAAGGGATGGGTCAGTATATAGCAATGTTAATTTTATTCTACTATAATTGGAAAAAATGAGAGAAAAGATCATGTTCTCCATACAGACTGTGAAGACTATATGGTTCTAGGGACTAATGAATCTGTCAGGTAAATACACAATGTCCCAAAGCCCCCGAAGCCCCGAAGCCCCTATTTGGTACTTAGAATTTGTATCAGTCAGTATTTTCATTTCTGAATTTTATTAGGAGAAATTTCATCCTCCTTTCTCCTTCAAGTATCACATTCAAATTTCAAGTATCTGGCATCCATTAAGATATTTTCATGAAAACTCCAGTAAGGAAGAGAGAGAGAGAGAGAGAGAGAGAGAGAGAGAGAGAGAGAGAGAGAGAGAGAGAGGAGATGCTTCCTCCTGTGTCCCTGGTGTCTGTCTTTCCTCTTACTCTCATGGTGTACAGTAGAGGGAACAACAAGCACAAGACCTCATGATTTGAGGTGAACATCACAAGTTATGATATATTTCCTTTGCCACATAGTAATAAATATGACAAATGAGAAATAGGACTCTGATGTAATGGATACTTTCCTGGAATCCCTTTTGTTTGATATTAAAGATATTGTTATTTTTCATTCTGCCTTTGTTCTTTGTCTATCCTCCCAGGGTTCATTTTAAGTGATACACACACACACACACACACACACACACACACACACACACACACACACATATCTCATATACGATTTCAAAGGATATCTCTAAACTATTGAGTCCTCTTTGTCTTTCTCCTTTTTCTCTTCCTCTTCTTCATTATCAATGACAATACTTGAGGAATGGGTCAATGCTGTTGTAGACTGGTGTTTCTTGGTGGAAGCATTTTGGTGTTCTGGACAGTGAAAATGTAGGGGAATGTTCTTAACATTTTGGGGATTTAGGCTGACACCTAGGTAATAAATGTCAGTAACATTGTTGGTGCCTTCCACACCTTTTAGAATGTTTTTATTTATTACCAGGGAATTTTTATATACTATATTTTGACTATATTCTTTCTCCTTCAGATTCTCTCCCACTTCCATTCTGCCTATTTTCATGCTCTCTCTCTCTCTCTCTCTCTCTCTCTCTCTCTCTCTCTCTTCTCTCAAAGCAAAACAAAGCAAAACAAAATACAAACCTTAATCCCAGCACTTGGGAGGCAAAGACAGGTGGACCTCTGTGAGTTTGAGGTCAGATTGGTCTACATAGTGAGTTCCAGGTCAGATAGAGTTACATGATGAGACTCAATTTCACAAAACCAACCAACCAACCAACCAACCAACCAACCAACCAACCAACCTACCAACCAAGAAAAAAACTTGAAAACCCCCCACAAAAGTCCAATTTGTGTATGATCAAACACTTTCATGAACCCTAAGATATTTGATGGAGACAGAAAGCTACTTGTGTGTAGTACTGGCCTCAGAGAGGGGTATAAGCTGGAAACACTGACTAAGTGTGGTTAGCTAGAGGAAATGGGGAGCAGTTAGGGAAACAACTCCACAGACTAGAGAGGATGCTGGTATTTAAGGGCTGAGCAGAGCAGTGGAACCATTAGAGTGAAATCTGAGGGTCAGAAAGAATATTTATATTACTCAGAAAATATTATGTGCTAAATGAGGGCCAGGAGCAGTCAAAGAGTAGCTGCAGGGTAATCTAGATGCCATCTTGATTCCATATAACCAAATTAAAGTGACAGTTTTAGTACAAATTAATTAATTAGTTTTTGTTTAAAAAGTTGGTCTTTACAAAGAATTTTCTATCAAGTATTATTTGTCTATTATGTTTTACTAATACTTTATGAATATAGGTATATTATTGCTTTGTATGTTAATCTTCAAATTGATACAATGGAACCCAGTAAACAGGTGTTAAAGGAACAGTGTGTTTGTGTTGGTTAGATGATAGATTTAGAATGTGTGACAGCATAAACATAAAAGTTGATCCACCTTCATTCTGTAAGGAATATCTACTAAAACATGCTTGAATATTAAGTGCATCAAGAAAGTGAAACAACTGTCTATCATTTATCTGTCTACTAGGATTGGGAATCAAACCTAAGCATTCAACCACCGATGAGACTCTGGTGGAGCTATACCACCAGCTTTCATTGGATAGTCAACATCTCTTTTATATTCCTTGGAATATGAAAGACAGAAGATGCTTTCAGGATTGGTTCACTTGCAAAATAGATTTGATCGGTAACACATTAAGGAGCATTAACTTGAAACACTAAAACCACCAGGGTCATTGCTGTGATGAAGTAGGACATAGAGCTAATATGTACTTGTCAATGCGGATTTACTGTTTCTCTCTTGGTGAAGGAGATACTAGAAACCCTGAGGAAGCTGAAGCAGAATCTTTAGATAGATTAGTTAGAGTGGGGGTGGTGATTGCTGTGCCATTCTCACAGCAGACTGTGATCTGCTACAGTACTTCTCCTCCTCCCAGAACTCTCGCTTTGAATTCTTCTTCTTTCCTTACTAGCTGGGTGCCACTGACTGTGTCCCAGCCTATCTGTGCTTCATTCCCTTATTCGTCATAGGAGGTTACCCAGAGCATCTAGTCAGGTTGCCTGCTTGTGACTAGTTCACTCATGGAAGATTATTGTTATTTTCTCTTCAGGGATCACAGGGACACATCTCATATTGTTTGCTGTCCTTTCATGCCATTATTCACCTTGCTGCTGGAGTAGTCCAGAGATGTCCCAGAACCATGATGTTATGGTGTAACTATTTAGAAGTAAAAATACCACAGACATGCAAACATGTATTCCTCCTTCCCATTTTTTTCTTTTAAATATAAACCAATAGCTTAGGACACAAAAACACAGCCTTTGAAGTTTGTTTTTCCTGGAGACACTCTTCAGAGTGATGATTGGTGTCCATCCTTACTAGGCAGCTGCAGCCGAATCTGTGCGATTCCTACCAGAGTGTTGTCTTGGCTTCAGTCTGTTGGATAATCGCCTATTTGGACAACTTTTCCTAGGATAATTTCCTGTTGTCTAACTGTGGGATTCACAAATCCTTGCTGGGGGGCAGATTTTAGAAAATGATATTTGGCTGCAGACAGTTGCAATGTCAAGACCCTTTCAATGGGTGAGAATGACAGTTTTACTGGGCATTGTAAGTTTCCAAACTTTGAAGATTCATTCTGGAATGTAGATTATTTACTCACCGGTACAGATAATGCTCTACTCATCCACCAACCTGCTCTAAGATGCTGAGGTCAGGGATGTTAAGACCCTACATTCCAAAAAGTATCTCTCCTGGAGTCCAACTTAACAGTGAGAGAATGTTATTAAACATGTAGGAGCTGTACTTTGGTATTGGCTGGAGCTATGGTTCTTGGTATTGCAAAATAAAGGAGAAAATTTCTTTCAGTGTGTATTTTACTCTTGATGTTACATCTTAATAAGGAAGATGCAGGGGCTGGAGAGATGGCTCAGAGGTTAAGAGCACCGGCTGCTCTTTCAGAGGTCCTGAGTTCAATTCCCAGCAACAACATGGTGGCTCACAACCATCCATTATGAGATCTGGTGCCTTCTTCTGGTGTGCTGATATAGATGGAAGCAGAATGCTGTATACATAATAAAATACAATTATAAATAAAGAAGATGCAGAGAAAGGCTTTTTCTATTTCCTCTTCATATTTGAATTTTTTACTTTTTGCTTATTTCATAGGAGTCTGATGGATGGTCCAAGTGGTTACCTCATGTATAAAACCCATAAAGGCATGTTTATATTGCTCAGAAAATATTACATGCCAGAAGCAGATGAAGAAGACCATCTGCATAGTAATCCTAAGGGACAATGGTGTCAAGTCCCAGAGAGAGAGAGACTAGAGATGCTGCCCATAGGATCTCCAGATTTCAACACCATTTTACTCTGAATAATGATAGAATTAGTCTTAGCCAAAATGCAACTGGGCAACCTGTTACTTCACATATGGACAACAACTGCTGCTCCAGTGAACTATGAAAGTGCATGATACAACTTTGCTTCTGTCATACATTACACATTCATCTCTCTCCAAGATTGAGACTATTGGGCAGTCGAGCCAAGTTTAGTATTGTGGTTGCTGGTCTTCCTGGTTGTTGTTAGTTACATGTCGCAAAATGTGAATTCTTTTGCATATTTTGTCTTCTCTGACTTCTTGGCAATAGGAATTTTTCTATCAAACCAATGGATGTCACTTTTATTGTGACTGGAAGACCAATCACAAAGGTTTTCAAGAGTAACAGTCTGCTCCGACTTGGAGAACATAACAAAATAGGTTATTGCTTCTTTACATTAGAGAAAGCATTAGTAATAAGTTCATAGAGAATCCATGAAACCTGGAAATTATTACATCGTTCTTCCTTGAAACAACTGAGCTTATAGACCAGGGATTGTGAGTTATTATAACTGGCCTCCTCCATCCTGTTGGCAAAGGAAATGGCCCCAGCACAGTGATTGTCGGAATCATGGGATGCTTCTGAGAAAGGGAGCTGCTGTCTATGAAAGGTAGGTTAAGGTGAGCTGAATGGACTGAGTTTACTGAGTACCATGCAAATACAGTAGAAGAATTCTGTACATCTCAGCCTTGAAAAAAGCATTGAGGATGAAGAGGGAGACAAAGGGGAAAAAGATGATCACTTTTAGGATTAGATAAAAGAAGATAGAACCTGAAATAAAGTGGATAATTCCCCCAAATCACAGATGTTTCTCCTGGGGGAGTTTTTGTTGATTTCAGTGAGGTACTTGGGCAACACTCTGCATGCTTTGTAGCACGCATAGTTGCTCAGACACAATGCTTCCTGCAATTTGTCTGGCTCCTTTTCCAGGGATTCGGTTTGTGAAGGCGTGCTATGAATGTGCAATTATATTCACCTTCTCTCATATTTCAGTGTTCAACACTTCTAAGACTTCTCAGATTAAAATAACACCTTTCAGAATATGGGCATGATATTAAAATATAAGCCATAAAAATTTATTGCCCATCATATGAGTTATGTCTTAAACAGTTCAAGTCTTTTTTGTGGTTTATTTTTTCTGGAGTATACAATGACTCTTGCTTGGAATTGCCAAACCATCTACCTTGGAACAAGCCACAAAGTAAACTCATTAACGTAGTCTATCAACCTTTAAAAGTGGCTCGTGCGAAAGAGGAAAAAACATTTAGTTTCTTTCCTGAACAATGAATTGATTTTTCTACAAATGTCAGCACCAAGCTATGGGAACAGGTTAATCTGTGCTTGTGGAACCTTGAAAAATTGGTTTTTACTATTATTAATAATGTTCTTCCTATATTTCATGTCATTCACATTGTACCATTTATATTGTAGAATCATGGGTGGAGAGATGAAGAGGTGTATTCAAAGACTGATTTAGAAGCATAAATGGCTGCAATAAACAGGGATAATTTTGAACCACTTAAAAATTGAAGCATAGTAAATCATATAAACTTCCAAGCAAAGTACTGTGGGATTTTTCCATTAGTCAAGCTTGATAAATCTTTCATATTTGTTTCCTATGAAGATATCATTCTAAACAGAACTCAGTGTGTAACTGACAGCAAATTGTCTCTTGGTAAACAATTGTTTAGATGTGGGTAGTTTTAGAGCTTCTGTGTACTAGGCTGATGGGGAACAAAGTGCTGGAGAAGTGTTTGGTGTGATTTTGGTGATCTCTCTAGGAGTCGTGGACAGGAGCCGGGGAACCCCAAATTCAGATCCTTAATACCCATATACAAGGGGGATGTTGTCTTGACATCTCTAGTCCCACAGCTAGAGGTCAAGATGGGTGTGTACCTAGGGCTTCCTAAACAGTCAGTCTAGCCAAAATGGTGGGCTTTGTGTTCAGTAAGAGACTGTGTCTTGAATAATAAGGTGTTCATATGTCTGCTAGAGCATATTCCTGATGCTTAGTTGAATTATTCACAAAACTGCAGCTTTACTCCCTGTTTTATTTTCTTCTGAGTATGCATTGTTCCCTAACGCTTTGGATCTTATTCTTTCCCTAAAGCTCTCCTCGTCACCACAGGGCTGCTTGTCTGCCATGAGATTAACCTGAATTCCCATTTTACTCAAAGGGAAACTTACGGACCCTCCCACCTGCCTTCTCTTCTCCATTCTCTTCCAGGCAGCTGCTCAGAAAACGGTCGATCTCCAAGCACGGTCATCTGGCAGTGTCTTTAATTGAGATCCGTGGGCATTCTCTTTATCTGTTCATGCTTTCCAATCACTTCTCTCAATTGTATGCTAACACACAGATAAGAGACAATCCTAGGAATTGTTTCCTTGTTAAAAGATTTTTAAAATTTTAAATTATATGGATTATGTATTTCTGTGTGTGGGTCTGTGCATGTAAAAGCAGGTGCCTGTAGAAGCGGGAGGACATCCGATCTCCTGGAGCTAGCGTTATGGGCAGTAGTGAGCTGCCTAATATGGGTGCTGGGACTTGAACTTGGATTATCTGAGAACGGTAGGAGATCTTAAGCACCGAGCCATTAACTGCTGAGTTCTTAACCACTTCATCCCCTACCCTAGATATTTTGACATTGTTGGGAAAGGGCTAGGCAAGTGTGTGTCTTCTAACACATCCAAAACCAGTATTAAATGAGTGAGTGAAATCCCTTTTATTTTCTATGAAGAAGACTGAGAAACCTACATAGAAGTGAAACTAAACTTTGATTGCCTTTTTAATTAGTGGGCAAAACAGAAAGCCGTTCAGGAATGTTTTCCGGTTCCCTTTCTCTTTGTTTTCTGACAGCTTGGTGGCTTGCTCTGTGTTTGAGACATGGACTTTGTCCTGATGTAGGTGCAGAAACAGATGGGGGCAGATCCTCAGCATCAGCAGCAAACATGCAGTGCACCCCAGTCTTGTTCTAAGGAGGCAGGATGCCTGGAATAGATGGTGTGCAGGGATCTGTTCTTTCAGTTGAAGCAGTTTCCTTATGTTTAAAGAAGAACAAACATAAAAATGCAATCAGTGCAACTCATTATTTCACAAATTACATTTCACCCGAGAGTTGTTTTACCCTTAAACACCATAGAGAGGAAAGAGAGGGAGATTGGCACAGAGACAATTAAGTCAGAAATTAGAAGTTCCAGAATGACTCCTGAATGTAGGATTCACTTAGAAGCCCTCCTGGTAACCTCTGCCATAATATTGCTTCCACAAAAGGCTCTGTGAACCCAGAAAACATCCACATGGTCCCTTTGGGTCATAACTGGCACTTGAAACTGATTTCCTACTTGGGGCTCACACATTTGTTCCAACTTTGAAACTTTTGGCATCAGGACTCATAATCTCATGGCCAATTTGGATTTTTAAGCAAAGAACTTAATTTAAAACTCTCCCAGACAACAAATGACTTCTGAAAAATAGCATCTTAATGATTTCAATGGAAATTGACCCGAAGTAGCTGGATTAAGTTTCTCTTAAAATATACATGTTTAGTGATTAAGAGGGAAAAATGGCTCAGAAATGCTATCTGTTTTTTTCCTTCAAAATCCTAAATAGTTGAACAATTGAGTAGCTCAGAAATTTCTAGTCGAGACATCTTTGTGGAAACTATTTCTGGCAATGGAAATAGTGCTAATAAAAGAACAAGAGATAAAGTTCTTCTTAGAAATGAATTTTTAATGTATGTGGTTTCTAAAGATTAGCCTTGATGATAAGCTTATTTTATTGAACATTATTTAAGATGATTATTGAGAAGTGCTGGACCTGCTTCAGGAATTTTAGAGACAGAAGCAGAAAACTCAGGAACTGTTTGTTGAAAACGGTAGGTGAAAAATGGAGGTTTTGTTGAATGGTATTTACATTTCCCAATATTTTTCAAGGTGTTTGCTTTTTCTTAGCCACCATATACCTTTTACATAGATGGGAAAGCCTGGGAAGCTTGGGCCATTATAATGTAGGCTTCCATGCTTCTGTTTCCAAAATTATTAAAGTTAGGTTTACCAAAAACCAGATCAGATCAAACCACACCCACAATAGGCACTCCAAAAGACATGAAAGTGGAAGAGAGACTAGTTGGGGAGAGGAAGGTGTCAGTGGGGATGGAAGGGAGACAAGAGGGGGTGGAGAGGGTTGAATACTGTCAAATACATCATGTATAAGGATGTCATAATGAAACCCTTTATCATGTGAAGTTAGAATATACTAATACTAAACATAAGAATTGTGAGCTTAATACAGACAGTGAAGACTATGTAGAAGAATGTGAGTGATGGGCAAAGGACTCCAGTAGGGAATTTAAGTTGGCATTTGGGCAGGGGTTTGGAGGATATTGAGCTTTGAGGAGATTCAGTGTCCCTCTTTTACTATGTTTAATGAACTGTGAACAACAACAAAAACGTCGGTGGCTAGGAGATCAAAATGCCATCTCCATACTTCATAAAGCTGATGCAAGAGATTGTGGTTAGCAGCACATACCAACAATGGGCTTTCCTTGGAGCATATCCAAGTTGGTTAGCCTTCCCTACCCTGGCTCCAAAGGAACTAGAAGAGGAAGGCAGGCACTGCAGGAGCCAGGTAGGAGCCCAGCAGCCTGAAGCTTGGGGAGATGCTGCTGAATGCTGGGTTTCTGCAGGCAATTTACTTCCTAAAGGAAGGAGGGGAAAATGAGCAGTGCATGCTGTATAGTTTCTCTTTGTAGTTTTTTGAGACAGAATTTCTCTGTGTAGCTTTGGAGCCTGTCCTGGAACTAGCTCTTGTAGACATGGCTGGACTCGAACTCATAGAGATCTGCCTCCTTCTGCCTCCTGAGTGTGGGGATTAAAGGCATATTGTGCTTCATTTAGAATGCTGTGCTTTGTTGTTGATTGCAGTCCTAGGTGACCTGCAAGAGATTCAGAGGGCAATCTGTTCATTAGATCACTGAGAGTTCCTTCATTAACCTTTATGCTTCTTAATCCACAAGTTGTTGGCCTTGCTTTGGAGGAGGATGCCAAGTTCTGGCAAGGACCCAAGAATGCTATTTCAGTAGGGGCTGCCTTCACAATGCTGAGAGTTTTATTGTTTTAACCTAGTGATTTTGACCAGGATTGCTATTTTCACCTAGGGGACTCTCTGGCTGTAGCAATGATTTCAAAAGGCTGGTGGTGTTTTGTGAGTGGGAACTGTGATTGCTAAATATCACAAGATGACTCTTATGAGAAAGAGGAACCCCAAGAAGCTCTCCCACCCCCATGGACACCTTACGCTTAGTTTAGCCTAATGGATCACATCTGCTTTACAAGATGAGCAGAGGCCTGTCCTAAGTCAGGAGCAATGCTCTCATGCCTTCCTGGGTTGCCCCCCTAATGCATGTCTGAGAGAAGAAGGAGGGGATTGGGGTCTCAAGAGCCCCTTCAAGGGCCTCCCAGTGATGAAGCTTCATCTTAGTTGGTCCAGCCACTCAAAGGTTCTTCTGAATCCCAATAGTTTGGCATGTTTGCAACCAGACTATAAACATATGGACCTTTGGGGAATTTATTTAAAATTTAAACTATAGCTGTGTATGGTAGCACAGGCTTTCAATCCTAGCACTTGGGAGGCAGAGTTAAGAGGATCTCCATGAGTTCAAGGCCAGACTGGTCTATACAGTGCTACTCTGTCTCAAACAACAGCATCAATAACCACCACCAGCACCAGTACCACCACCACCACCACTACCACCTGAACTAGCACCATTTATTCAGGTACTATTGACTTTGAAACAACCACCCAGTGTGTACACAGCGCTGTGGGTAAATATGAGGACTCCTTGGTCATAGTCTCAGTCCTCTGATTTGTTTATGTGGCAACAGGCAAAATTAAAAAAGAAAAACTGAAGCACCAAATGATGTATGAACTCACAGAGGTAATGAAAAATGATGTATTAAGAGGTGCAATGGAAAGACAAAACTCACAAATACAGAACAAAGCAGAAGTCGCTACTGATCCAGCCACTGCTGATCCCACGCAAGCACCAGCCAGAGCAAGAGAGAGCAAGAGTGCAGGGTACTCTCCCATCTAGCTTTTCAGTCCTCTCATAGACCCAGGCCACTCCCCAAAGCTATTGGCAGAAAGAATTCCCACAAGTAAGTAGCCAATTCTATGCTGTTCTATATTATGGTCTTAGTTCATTCCTGCAGCTGTAACAAAATAACTTGGCCTGGGTAACTCATAAACAATAGAGGTTTATTTCCCATCATTATAGAGATGATGAAGGCCAAGATCGATGTATTAGAAGATCTGGTGTATGCTGAGGGAGCAGCCTGTGCTTGCAAGAGGAGCCTTCCTGTGTGAGGGCACAAGAAACAAACAGCTCCTCGGAGATAATCAACTTCCATGACTAAATCATCTTTCAGAGACCTCATCTCTTAAGACTGTAATGCTGGGTCTTAATATTCAGCATAAGGTGCATGTAGGGGGCATATTCAGATACATCAGCATCTAAGATTAGATTGTTACTTATTCCTAAACATTCTAGACTCTCCAACATCTACCCAACCATTGAGTTTTAAAATCAACAGACTACTAGAACAATTTAAAATGTGTAGAAGAATTGGTTAGACCATACAGAGATTCCAGAGAGCCCCACTTTCCTTCTAACCAACCTAGTTTTATGTCACTCTCTCCATCAGTATGTGGTGCATTTATTGCAGTTGATGAGCTCAGTGTTCATATGCTATTGTTATAGTCATGACTTACTGAAACTCACTGTGTTTGTTATGTATTGTATGAGTTTAGCAAACACACAATGATAACATCACTGACCTGACGCCCCCCTCTCCAGTTCTTCCTGTCAGCCTGCATCCTCCCAACCTACTGGTAGCTGCTGCCTTCTTTTCTGCTGCCTCTGTAGTACCGTTTCCAGAGTGAAATGGAGTTAGAATCACACGGGTGGTAGCTTTATCCAGATAGACACCTCCAACTGTTATTTCAGGCTATGACTTTTCCTTTCTGATTCTTTTGAAGTAATCCTTGACCTGATACCAAAAAAGGGAACTATACTTGTTTGTTGTCACAGATCAACTTCACATTTAAATCTAATGTCAGAAGGAATTCATTTGTTCGTTGTTAGACACTGAAAATGCTGCTTTTCACTTTGAATCTCCAGGGAGCAAAAGACTGCTCCAATTCAGGGTGGTCAGGCAGGAAGAAAAGGCAGCTCGGTAGCACCCCTTAAATGAGCTAACTGAACTGGGGGCCACTCTCTCATTCCCTGAAGGACAACGTGCTTTACTCAGTCTCCTAATTTAAACATTAATTTCACCCAGAAATGCCTCACAGACAGAAGCACAGCAACATTTGGCAAATGCATGAGTTCCTTGGTCAATCACAGCGATGCATAAATTAACCATCAGAGACACAAAGGAATTGGATCTGTGTAGTGAGTGAGTGAGAGACCATGGGGCCCTTCTTCCTGCCCTCAGACACACGTGCTGTCTCACCAATTTCCTGGTTTGTAAGCTGCATGAGAGTGGGGCCATCATTTTTTTCAACATTAATTTTTCTTTATTCTTGAGAATTTCACACACATATAATGGAACACAGTTCTCTGAGAGACTCAGCGGCAGTGGGAATGTGCTTGTGTCATGGAGCGGGCGGGTGCAGCTGTGGAGAAAAGGGGACTTTCCCAGCAGGCTAGTTGGCTGTCCCAGTGAGACCCACAGGCACCCCCAAACAGGGCCTAGGCTTGCAATATCCCACTTCTGACACCAGATGATGAGGGAATTAACATTATGGAGTCAGGTAAAAATATAAGGGTATTTATTAGGGAGCTGCCTTACTTATAGAGTGAGCTAGCCAGCCGGCAGGGCAGGAGTAAGTACAGCAAGCCGATGATGAAAAGGAAGAAGGGAGTTCCACATGCGCGACTCTCACTCTTAACCTTCCCTACTTCACCCTAACCATGCCCTTGCAGGTGTGGTCAGGCATACCTGTAGCCAGCCCCTAGTAGGCGTGGTTACGGTGTCCTCTATAAGTATCTACCCCCACTTTTTCCCTTCTATCTCCTCCTAATGCCTCCTCAGCATAGCCCCATCCTCACTTCAGGCCCTTTCACTTCTGGTAGCTAACTGAGTCCATTTAGTGCTGTCACCCACAGGCAGTTACACTCTTTAGGGACAAGCTGCCACCATCAGCTTATTCACACCATCGTTGTCCTGCAAACATTCTTGAAGTTGCTTACTACTTGCTAACCATCACCATTCTAGGTCCTGAACTCTTAGAGCAATTCGAGGCAAGAGGTCCTTAACAAGATCTCCTCCAGCCATCGGTATGCATCTGGAAGGAGATTTCATTATTCATGTTCTGCTGCTCCTCCAGCAGCAAGGAATCATCCTGGATCTTGGACACCTCCTGTAGTAACTCTGGGATGAGATGCTTCAGTTGTCCTAGCATGCCACCAACACCTTTTGACCAATGTAGAGCACCTCAATGTGGGGCAGTCCATTGGAGCGTTGGGGGGGGCTATCAATTGTTATACATAAAATAAGGACTCTCCCTCCTTGAGCAATAATCAACTTCTGGTAGCATCTCTGTGGTGAGCTGACCTAGATCCCTTTTGGTAAATACTCCGGAGTGAGGTGATCCAATCACATGACATGAAGAGTGTGCTTTAATGTTGCTTAAATGTCTGGTGGATGCTACTGGTGATGCAAACCAAGCCTGGGCCTTTCTTTGTGTGAAGTTTCAAAACTATCAGGTTGATCTTTTCACTTGCTGCACGATTTCTTATTTTTTCTTTCTTCTGATTCATTTTAGTGTTTCATCATTTTTAGGAATTTGTTGACTTCACCTTATTAACTTTTGGCAGATGTAGATACTGATAATATCCCTGTATAACTTTTAAAATGTATGTGTAATAAATTAGAAAACTTGTTTGGAAGGTGGAGGGAGCCAATAAAAACTAAAATCAGAAAAAAAAATCATGTCACAATCATGGTCACAGTGTGTAAAGCATGGCTGACCAAAGTGGCTATAACAACATTTTAGAGACAGGAAAACATTCTGCAAACGGAAATTTCACTTGAGACCGACATGCCAACGCTATCTAGCCACACACCTATCCCCGAATTCCAGGCAGAGGAAAGCCACCACTGCTCAGTGTCAGAGAAAACAAGTTGGTATACTTGAGGAGTAGAAAGAGCCAAGATGACTGAATTATACTAAGAAGCAATTGCAAGGAGATGAGGCCAGAAATACAAATAGGCCCAGCCTGAGTAAGGGCTGATAAGCAGTCAGGGTAAGGAATCTGGGTTTTCTTCCAAATAGAAACCACTGGATGCTTTGGTGCAGGAGACCAGTGTTCTCTGTTTCATGATTTAACACATCATTCTAGCCCTGGTGTAGATAACAGCTTGCGTGTAGTCAAAATGGGGGAGACCACTTATGAGTCTTCAGTACATTTCATTGTAGCAGTCCTAGTTGAGGGCAGGCAGGGGGTGAAGGAGGGAGAGTGAAAACAGAGGGAAAGGAAGCAATCTCGATGCAACCAACAGCAGCAGTAACTTGCCAATGACTAGATGTCTGTAAGAGTGAGGAACGGAAATAACTGGCTTTTTCCGACTTGGAAAACTTGGTGTGTGGCGGCCTGTGGATTTGCTGATGGCCCGACAGGTTCTTCTCTCCTTCTGGGATCTCAGTCTGGAAAGGAAGAAATGTGATGCTCAGGCTGTGTGCTAAATATGAGAGTGTGTAGAGGAATCTACATCATCTTCAGGCAATCAGAAATGCTTGCAAGGAATAAAATTTGGCCTGATGCAGAGAGGACATCTAGGTGAGGAGATGGTTTGCCATTTCATAAATACTGATTTAAGATTAAAATAATATTTAAATGTGTGTGTGTGTGTGTGTGTGTGTGTGTGTGTGTGTGTGTGTATACAGCGCCCACAGAAGCCAGAGGAGGGCATCAGATTCTTGAAGCTAGAGTTACAGGTGGTTGTGAGCCATCCATAATGAGTGCTAGGAACCAAACTCAAGTCCTCTACAAATGCAGTATCCACTTTAAACTTCTGAGCCTTCTCTCCAGCCCTAGTTACCATTTCTAAGCTATCTTGTAAATAGAAATAAGCTCATTTCACTTACAAAGGTAAGGCCCTCTTTAATGGTCATTGCTATTTGTTGAAAGAAAGTTTGACATGGATTGAGCTGACTGTAGCTCTGTGAGCCCAAACAAATGGTCAAGTCTGTGCTTCTTTTCCCTTTCTCTCTTTCTATGATGTGTGTGTATCAATATGCACAGGCATGTGCACACGCTTGTGTGTGCATGCTCAGGTGTGTGTGTGTGTGTGTGTGTGTGTGTGTGTGTGTGTGTGTGCGTGTGCACATGTGCGTGTGCACTGCATACTTCTTCATATGCATGTGGAGGCCAGAGAAGGCTGTTGGGTGTTCTGTTATGCCACTCTCTGCCTTGATCTCCTGAGACAGACTCTCTCACAGAACCTGCTCTCTGGATTTTGGACATGCTGTATGGTCACCAATCCCCAGCAATTCTCTTATCTCTGACTCTCACAGTGCTTGATTTACAGGGACCCAGGATTTTACATGGATACTGGGGATGTGAACTCGTGTCCTCATGCCAGCACTGCAAGCACTGCCAAAGTACTTAATTTCTAAAAAGCCTTTTCATTAAGTTTTAAATTTGGATGCACGAACTGATCAAGGATCATCTCTTGAGCTTGGATGGCAGGTAGCTTCTAATACTGCATGTGTTGAGTTCTGTGTTTTATCTGCTCTTACTGTCGTTTTCAATGTTTAAAGGGAACATACTTTGCCTCTTTTAGGAAAAGTGTACGACACTTATTAAGTATGTAATAAAATAAACTGTTTCCCAGCTGCTGGAGAGACCTGAAGGTTAACTCTGAAAATGACTTTTCCAGTCAGGAAGTGAGTTGAACAGTTGCTTTTAAAATTCCTGGTCTTTGAACTGCTCGCTAAGCATTAGTCATGTTCAATAAGCATGCATGTTGTTTGTACGTTTAAGCAGCATTTTTGTCTCATAGAAATATAGGAACCATCTCCAGATTCAACTATTGCAGCTTTTTAAGAAAATTTCGAGAGGAAAGCTCACACATTACATAATTACTAAATGCTCTCACAGACTTGAGGGTTTCTCAATTTTAAAAACTGTTGACAGAGAAAAGATGCCAAATTACTACTAAAACAGATTTACTGAAAAGCAACGTCTGCCCAGTTAAGGTACTGTAAGCAACATGGCAACTGTAGTGGAGCACTCTACCCATTGCTACATCTTGTTGAGAGTCTTCACTCTTCCTTCTGGCTCATTTTTGGCTCCATTTTTCTTTTTTAGTGGATGGGCAGCCCAGTGTTATGTCCCTGAAGGGAAATTTCAATTTGATTAATTCATCATCTCCAGATCGAAGTTTACTTTTTATAACCACAACATGAGTGAGAGAAGGGAGGATTGGGGCATGGTGGCTACAAAGTATTTATATGTTGATGGAATTTATCATTTCCATAAAAGCTCTTGACATTGTGGCTCAAGTCACACTAGATACCATTGTTTGGCCTTTTGTGCTTCTGAGGCCCCCCTCTTCCCTTCCAAGATCTCCAGTGTTTTTGGAAGTCTATTTAAAAACATTGTTTCCTGACTTTGCCCTTCAATTTTTTTTTTTTTTTTTTTTTTTTTTTTTTTTTTTTTTTTTTTTTTTGTGAGTCCCGTACTCATCGCTTATCTGTTCTCTTCTGGCTGTCTCCTGTCCATTTTATGGTTTGTGTTCTGAGAGTTTTTTCCTCATCATGTCATTTGGGATATGTCCTCCTTTAGGCTTCCCTGATGCTTTTGAATCATCACTTGTGGGAGCATTACTAAAATGTATTCCAACTTCTCTTATATTGGTGAATTGCACTTATGCTCAAAGGCGTTGGCTAATGAAAATGATCCTGGCTGTCCTGGAGGTCTGTGCTCTGCCCCACTCCACCTTGCCTCTACTGAGCACTATGAGACCTCATTACTCATCGTTCAAAACTTCCACCTCTGAGGTCTTCAAGCTAGTGGGCTCCTCGGGGGGTCTTGTTAGTGGCTCAACCCACTATGTCTGCCCTGGGTTTTCAGTGAAACTGCCAGTCATGTCACCAGTTGATCCTTGCTCTTGAGGTTCCCAAACTAAACCTATGGGGAGTCTCACCTGCTCTGTTTGAAACCTGTGTTTCTATCTCCCCAGGTGATTTGGAAGTGACTCAAGTCTAGCATGCCTCCCCGAGGAGAAATGCTATGTTTGTTTTTTTTCTGTCTGTTCCCTCTGGAGCATGCTTGACCAATGAACACATGAATGATATTTTCTTCAGTAAACTTATTCTCATTTCCAACTTTCTATTTTCTTTCTGATATCACCCCTTACTAATGGGCAGTGTAGACATAAAAATCTTTTGTATTTAAGGGTTTTAGGGTCGGTGTAGAATAGGAAGTTTAAAATTAGGCTTCCAAAGGACTTAAATTCTTAGGTAATTTATTTCAGTCCACATACCACTGAGGACACGCTTACATTGAATAATAAATCAGATGTTTAAATAAAGCAAGAGGACAGCATCAGCTTTTGAGTTTAGGATAAGTAATGTTTTTCATTAGAAATCCTGATACTTCATGTTATCTGTAAAACAAATAATTTTTTCCTTTAGTCTCTCAACTAAATATGATATCTGCATATAAAGTAGCTGTCTTCTGTTTCCTCATTCTTCTGTTGCTTATTATCATTGTTCTGCATTTTAATTTAATGCTTATTTTTAATTTATGGCAGTAATGCATACACACAATATGAAATTCAGGAACTACAAGCACACATGGTTTCCCTAATCTCTTACTGTTAATCAGTTTCTGTGTATATTTCGTTGTCCTACACAAGTTTCAGGTTTATCTGTCAGAATTACATAAGCTAAAAGTATACTTCATTGAAAATGGAGACACCTTCTTTTAATTCATATATTAGATGCCATTTTAATAATATTTATTTTCTGTCTTGTTCAGACCTGTTCACTGTAGATTTTTGGTTTGCTGTATTTGAGTTTATAGTCATAAACATTTTTTTGAGAACTAAAATTAGGAAAATAGCAATTATGGAAATTAGAAAAAACAAGCAAGGACAGTTGGGAAGCAATGGATGTAGCAGCCAGGACTTACAGTGTTTTTGTTTTGGGGGGCATATATTGATCAGATATATCTGCAGATGCCTTCTTCCTGACTGCGTGGTCAGGCACACCTGTAACCAGCCCCTAAGTAGGCATGGCTACAGCTTCCCCTACAAAAGTCAGCAAGGATAGGTACTTTTGTTCCCCATTCTGTTCCATATATTCAGTGTTGTGTGACCAATTTCTCCATGATTCCCCGAGACTGTAGTATCCAACAGGACATTAGTAGGTATGTAATAAAACAGAGATGCAGGATGAAAAAAATGTTTAGGAACAGTGCTGTGGTATAGACAGTAAACATTTTTAGTGGGATCCATAAATTACTCTCAGGGTCTCAGATGTTAAATGCACCCACTGGAACTGCTAAGGTTTTTTTTTTTTTTTTTTGACATGTTTAGAATAGAAAGGAAATCTACAGGAGAACTCTGTCAGTCTTCACTCTGACTGAGAGAGACCATCTTTGTACTTGGCAGCAGTGTTCCTGGCCTTCATTTCTTAGCATTTGTAGACTACGATTGTGGTGGCTCCCACGGGAAGAGAATTTACTGAGGCGGCTGATGTTTTTAACATGCAATAACCTGTATGTCAGAAGAAACTGTTTCCCCATTCCCTGCTTTTCTGCCTTTATAATTGCCATAAACAATGTGAGCTGTGTACATCAACCACGCCACTGTTTACTCAGAATAAGGGACAGACTGGCTTTAAAAGGCAGACACAGGGCCAGACAGTTTTGTTTTCCTCTGTGCCAGGGAAAGTGGGAGGGTAGTTGTGTCCTGGTCCAGGCTCAGGATGTGGCAGCCTGTGACCGGGGATGCTGCCTGTCCACGCCTCTGATACTGCAATCTAATTATGTGAGTGGAAGTCAATTAGTATGAATTACACATCGTCGTTTGATGGTCCCTCTGTCTGCTCATGTGCATCATCAAAACACAGGAGCCTCCTTTCCCGAGACTTTTGAGACTATATTATTTTTCACCACTTATTCGTATACCTGGGAATAAATATTATCTTTGTCTTACCTTATTTAAACTTTCTTTGTTTGAAACTGTTGCTCATGGTCCAAGCTGGTCTAGAAATACCCATGTAAACTAGACTGGTTTTGAATTTGTAATCCTTCTGTCTCCACCTCCTAATTACTGGAATTGCAGGCATGTGGCTCTACACTCAGAAATCATACTGGACCAGGGACTTCCTGCATCTCTCCACATTTAAAATATTTTTCCTGTTAAGTTTCAATATCTATCTCAGACTGGTCAACTTGTTTTATGAAATCCATAAGTATAAACTGATACTTCATCCCAATTTTTAGGAATGAAACCTTCACTTACCAACTTTACCCCCTCCTCTCAGAAACCATAGTCTGTTTAAACAGTGGGGATAATGCAAGGTTGTTTCTGTTTGAGCCAATAGAAGAGTCAGTTTTCTTTGTTAGCTGTGATAATTCTTGCTCTCATCTTTTTCATAGCATAATCACAAAAGAGAGAAGGAAGAATGGGAGAAAGTATAGCATATGGCTTGAATGACTTCATGAGTCTTTGTGGTAAGCACATATTTGTACTGATATTTTAGTAAGTATATATTTATATACAAAGTATATTTTATGTAAGTGCATTACTTAAAATATTTCTGGCAACTATATAGCCATGAATCTATTATACATAAAATACCTGCATGCATAAAACACTTTATATGTGTATATATCATATTTAAATTCATGCATAAATGTGAATATAAATAATATATAAAATTCAAGATATAAATGATACAGAGCTACACATAAATATGTATTTAAAATATTTGTGGTTACATGTTTACATGTACTCAGATATAAACTATATAACACATTACTATTATATACACTGTACTTCATATATTTGTATTTCTGAGAGTGTTCCATGGATAATACACCAAGTTGTAAAAGCAGATATATTCTTGGCTGATGGCTCTGTGTGTTTGTGTGTTTGTGTGTGTGTGTGTGTGTGTGTGTGTGTGTGTGTGTGTGTGTGTGTGTATTAATGTTCTGGATTGAGAAGGTAATGATGTTTCAATTTTTAAGAAGTATTCCAGCTAGCTTGAGAGGGTAAGTGGTTTAGTGCCCACACTTTTCCCCAGTAAGGCATCATACCAGCTTCTTCTGTTGGTCAAAGTTAGTTACACTAGAATTCTCTGGAACCTAGGGTATTGGGGGTGGTGGCACCAGGTCTAACTGTTTGGTGACAGAAGGTATTATAAAATGGGGGCAGTCCTTTGGCACAGGAGAGTGAAAGAGAGGAGAGAGAGAAAGAATAATTCAGCTGTTTATTAACTTTGCTGTTCTGAGGCAAAGATCCTTTACTCTGTCACCGGGCTTGCAGCTGGCAGCTGGAATGTTGTCCCTGACCTCTAAAAGCCAGGCAAAAGGGCTGCTGAAGGATGGATGGGGTCGGCCACACTCCAGCTGCCTCCTGTCCCAAATTAAAGTTACGAAGAGACTCACATGGGCCACCGAGCAGGACGGCAGCAAGGAGGTAAAGGCATTTAGCTGCTGGCTTATTACTGGTCACCAAAGGACTCATTGTTAAAAGCAGGGGTGCTGTGTGATGGAAAGTTTTACAATGTTAATATCACCAGCTAGCTTGCTAGCATAGGTTCTGGGAGTCCATGCTTTTTCAGAGGCATAACCAGCAGTGACAGGCTGAGGTCCAAGCCCACCTTGCCTATGGCAGTTCTGTGGTATAGTTTCAGGGTTTGGTGTGTGAGGGAGGTAAGTGGTTCAGGGCATGTGACATCACATTCCTGAACAGTGCTAGCTAAGAGTTAAGCATGTGGTTACTGAGATACCTGGTCTTGGCACCACTTCCTTCCATTTGGACGTGGCTTCTGGGAAGAGGATAAAGTGTTAAGTTAGAATTTGCTGACGGTGATGCAGCCATCCAATTCAGTTGTCTTCCAGAGCTTTGCTTCAGCTGCATGCCAAAGGTCAAAACAACAGTAAATGCTTTGTAATGTGGAAGCGGGTAGAAAGAAATATCCTGTTTATCTTCTTCACTTTAAGACCTAAATTCCTTGAAAATTGATGTTTGGGTAGATAATGTTTTGCCCTACAAAACATTATCTCATCCACTCTGCCAGTCACCCCCTTTTCCTATGATGTCTCTTCAACATCTTCAAATACCCATACAGGGTTTCCCTCTGATGTTGCCTTTCTGACATCTGTACCTTTCTGCTGGAGGGTCTGTGGTTTGCAGTTCTTTTCGGAATGTTTGGGACACTCTGAAGAGTAGAACTTCTATTGGTTCTTTAGACCACTTTGCCAACTCAATTCAACTTTAAGGACTTACCTCCAAGAACTCTGATCACCAACGGCTTTCCACCTCTATAAACAATTAGAGGACAAGAATATTGAAAGGACTCGCGTGTGCAAGACAGACTGGTGCTTGGTTCCACACTGGGCATAGGACAGCCTCTCTCTAAACCTCATATTTCTAAAAGAACACAATTATCTGTATCTTTTTTGAGACAGGATCTCATAGCTCAGGTTGGTCTTGAACTCACAATCTTCCTGCCCCTTCCTGTCCCTGAGCGTCTGTGAGTGTGTGCTGCTGTATATGACAAGTAAGAACACACTTACTAAGGATTGTTAGAAAGTGGAGTAATGGGCAAGAGGTGCCAAGGGTGTCATAGGCATCCAGGTCATACTGTTTCAGCAATAGAGGATGGAGAAGACTTATGAGGGGGAACTAGTAAGTGAACGATGCTGGCTGGGGAAGCTGACAGGAGGCCTGGATGGATGTGGGAGTGAATGTGTGAGCTAAGATGGGCAGCTAGAAATGCTTCACAGGTGGTTTTGAACCCAACTGGGCTACTGAATGGAACAATGAAGTTCTGAGAAACAAAAGGAATTCTGGTGACTGGCCAAGATATCTGATGAGATCCAAAAGGTGGCTGGACATTTGTATGAATGGCATTTTGGGAAGATTTTTTCCAGTGATCCTATGATGAAGGTACTTTCTTTTGCACATATGTTTATATGTGTTGTATGATCATATGTGCATGCATATATGTGCATAAGCACGTATGTGTAAGTCCCTGGTTGGCTTCAGGTTTTGTACTCAGTTCTCCTTATTCACCAGTCTCTCACTGAGCTTAGAGCTCATCAATGTAAATCCTCTGGCTAATCAGCTTATCCCAGGAACTCTCATTCCCACCAGCCATCAGCTGGGGTTACAGGCAGGTTTATATACCTTCCCAATTTTTCATTGGATTCTGGGGATACCGTGCTTCTCACTCTTTACAGCAAACACTTTACTCATGGTGCCATCTTCCCAGCCCTGGGAAGGCACTATTTCTTCCTGTACATAGGTGGGAAAGAGAGCTTGGAAGTGGTTTCGAAGAAAGTTCATATGTGTTTGCCATGAGAATATAACAATTTCTAAGGACAATTGAAATGAAAGAGAGCATTATATTATGAATTAACCATCCAGACTGTTTAGGTTGTCCTATGGCCTTAGGTGGGTTTGATATTTTTATTTTAAAGAATAGAAAAATAAATCATACACATTTGGATTAATTTCCAAAGATTGCCTAAATATAGTAAGATGGTTATTACATGCTAGCTATCTTTGATACAGACCAAGAAGTCATAGAGTAGAGGAGACAGCCTAAGTCTGTAGATAGCTCATGTCAGGGCCCTGTGGTTGGCAAATTTTGTGAACATAATTTCATTTAGAGCATAGTACTTGTGCTTGTTAGCTTTTTCTTACCAACTGGACACAAGCTGGGTCATTTTGGCACCCCTTCTCAATCTCAATGGGCACATCTATTGAGATTACCTGGAATTGAGATTACCTCTAATCAACCCCATAGGGCATTTTCTTTATTAATGATTGATGTGGGAGAGACCGTCCACTTGGGGTGCTACTGTCCTCCATCCTGAGTTGTATAGGAAAACATGATGAACAGGCCACAGAGAGCAAGACAGTAGGCAGTGTTTCTCCAAGGCCTCTGCATCAGTTCCTGCCTCTAGATTCCTGCCTTGGTTCCTGCCCCAAGTTCTCTTCATAATGCACTACAACAGTAAGGTGAGAGAAAACCTTTCCTCTCCTACTTGCTTTTGGTCCTGGCATTTATCACAGCAGTAGAAACCCAACCAGGATTGAAATGCTTCATTTGTAAGCTAAATCCATAGAAAACGGCCATTTTTTTCCATAATGGAAAGAAAAGAAATGGGTATTCAAGTTATCTGCCACTTAAAGCAAAACATGTATATCTATACATACATATATGTATATGCTCATGTTTGCATGCATGTGCACTTGCACATGTTTATGTAGAGAGCAGCGTCAAGAAGTATTCCCTTGGGAGCCTTCCATCTTCCATGGAGATTGAACATCTCACTGGACCAGAATTTGGAGTTTACAGCAAGTGACTTGTTTCCACCTTGCTTTGGTTTTCAGCATGGCCAGGATGACAAGTGCATGCTACCATGCCAGCTTTCTGTGGGAGTTCCGGGGTAGAACTCAGTCTTCACCATCACATCACAAGGCAAGCACTCTTGAGATGAACTATTTGTCTCTCAAACACCAAAACTAAATTCTTTAGTGGGTAATTTGCTCTTATTAACCTGAAAAGGGGTGGGGAAAATGAATCATGAATTTACCACAGAAATTTACGTTGCATTCAGCAGGTAATTTGTGCCTAGGATTTGTTGCTGGGTTAAAAATGTAAGTCTAATTATTTTACTTTTCCTAGAAAAGAGATGAATTTATTTTTCGACTGTTACATTCTTGACAGTTTTATTTTATAGGGTAAATACTCAAGATCTTAGTGTATTCTAAGAGAGGCATTTATGTCAAAGGCACTCATTTTAAAATGTTCCTGGTGGCTTTTGGGGGAGTTAGCAAGCAGACATGTTGAATCAGTTACTGGGTTTATAGTAATTTATTCTGGGTTAGTCAAGCTGTGAACTTGTTTCTAACAGCTAACCCTCAGCTATTTTTCTAAAGACTTTCTCTTCATGCTTCTGAAATCATAGTTGTTGATGCTACGTGGATACATACTCATTCTTTCTCGAGCTCCGAGCCAGATCTAAGCTGTTGAACAAGCCAGACTAACCTTTGGCATGAAAGAAAGCTTAGAGGGAAAGAGGTTTAATTTGCCTTTCATTTTCAAGGCCATGTCATGTAATATGGATTTATGAAGAACATGGGCCACATTTTTCACACCTCTGTGCACTTCGGGACATAAACATTTAGGGAGATCGCAGGCACAAAGGCTGCTCTGTGCTGAGGAAAATAACGACAAAAACGTCTAAGAAACGGGAATTGAAAATAAAGTTCTTTGTGTGTTCTTGTAAGTCAGCGAGTTTTGTGGGCTTTTGGGTCTTCTCGCATCAACTAGAAGGTATTTCTGGAACAATAACATGGCTGGACTTGTCCTTACAGCCATTCAGGGAGCTTGGGTGGAAAGAGGGCTCATTTATGGTGCAGTCTGGTGAACCGGTTACAGGTCCGCAGAGAGAGTCTTGTCTTTCCTGGCTAGGGCACTAGCACTGTGCTTGGTAAACAAATCTGGGCTTCATATCTTAGTGAGAGTTCATTAAGATGGAGAGAAAACGATGAAAATTATTGATATATAAATGTCTGGGGTTTTAGGTCATTTAGACCATGATGAGATGACAGATTCGGGAGGGAATCACACCAAACATTGACAGCACTCTCTGTGCTTTTCCTATTTCAGTCCCGGTAACACTCTTAGCTCAGGGCCTGGAAGCTTCAGAGGACAGGGACATGTGCCCATTCCTGCTTGGTTGCCCAGTGGTGCTACAGCCTCTTTCCATGGAGCAGCAATGTAGCTGAGGGCAACACAGGATCTCACATAAGGATCTTACCTCTACCTCTTGTAGAGAGGTGTGTGCTCATGTTGTGTGTGAGGAGGAGACCTGGAGTTTGCTTGCACAGTTGAGGGAGGGGTACCTGGGAACTAAAAGTGGGCAGTTGTGGAGAGACCCTTGCCTCTGTGACAAGGGACCAACACTGGGCATTAACCCTGACAGGTAGATATCCTCCTGAGCAGATGCCAGCATGAAGCCTTTGACCAGGCAGACAGGCTGTAACTCAGCAGAAACTGACATTGATGTAGGAATGGAGCCATTTCCTGGTACCGACAGTAGCCCAACTGGAGCTTAAATGGGGACAGGAGAGAACTCAGGATTGAGTTGTCCCACATTTGGCTGCGAAAGATCCAAATTAACTGAGTTTAATGCGAACTAACACATTTAAAATTTCTCTGACCGAGTGATGAAGGGAGTGATTGAGTTTAAGGAAAAAATAGTACAACATCTAGACTTTCTGGCAAATATATGGAATCGAGGGGCAAACTAGAAAATCATTGATGCTTCTCAATGTAAACCACTCTGTCTTAGACACTTCTGTCAGCTGGGGGCCGAGTGGGTCCAGGAAAGAGGTTTTGCCTGGCTGGCGTTTATAGTAATGGTTGTTACTGTCTGGCAGAGAGTGGCATGCTGGCTAGTAAGAAATTGAAGTAGTTTTCTTCCACCGACACCTAGAACCTTCTTCAGGATTGGTATGGGGGGCCCTCAAAGATGGCTCAGTGGTTAGTAGCACTCGCTGCTGCTGAGTTCTGTTCTCAACATCTGTGTGGGGTTTCTTGTAACTGTAACGCCAACTCCAGTGAGATCTGGCACCTCCGATCTCAGCTGGAACCAACAATCACACACTCTTCCCCCTACATACAGGTAGTTGAAGTAATGATAGTAGATTATTTTAATGAAGAATTCAATCACTTTTTTCAGCTACCATATTAAATATAGGCAACCTTCCAAAGTAGACATTTCTCAAAGAAGATGAAAATGACCAGCGTGTGCATGAGAAGATGCCCGGCATCATTAGTCAGCTGGGGAGTACATGAGCTACTGTCTCACCCCAATAAGGCTTGTGACAGCAGGAAGAGCTGGTTTTGTGGAGAAAAGTGAAGCATTGGTGTTAGTGAGAGTGTAAATTATGTGACTAGTTTTCAGGCTGCTAAAAAAAAAAAAACCGAAAAATAGATGTATTATGTGGTCCAGCAATCCCACCGCCAGGCACATGCATATTCCAGGGAGATGTAATTACTACATCAAAGACAGTTCTGCATCCACACACTCACCATAGAACTGTTCACAGAAGCCAAAAGATGGGGACAACCTGTGTGTACATTAGCTGATGCCTAGATGAAGAAAATGTGATACCTCTACACCATGGAATACTGTCCAGCCAGACAAGTTAGATGGGAGTGGAGGTTCTTAGGTTAAGTAAAACTAGCTTGGTCATGGAAGATGAGCACAACATGACCTTGTTAGTATGTAGAATGAAAATGTTGGTCTCATTGATGGTGAAGTAGAAGGAAGATGCCCAAGGCTGAGGGGAGGAGGAAGGAAAGGGGCATGGGTAATGTTGACCTTGGGTCATAGGGAGGAGAAAGAACAGGGAAGCTTTGTAGGTATCAAAAGATCACATGGCCATGTTCTTAGGTACCAGTTAAAAAATTAATTAACAATCTTGTTAAATTTAAAATAAGTCAAATTCAGTTAAGTGGTGTTTACTTGTTTTTTTTTTAAATCACTTTCCATCTCAGTCATTTTCTTGAGGGTGACGGACTATATTAGTGGAGCCTTAGTGCCACCCTGATATTAGAAATCCTGCTGCCTTGCAGCCAAACATGGTTTCTAAGTCTGCTTATAGAAGCCATGGGCTCCCATTTTCTGAGAGCCACTGTGCATCTCAGTGCTTTTGTGTTGCTCTTGCCCTCTTACTCTGACAAAAACATCCTTCTCTTCCACACTACACACATGTGATTCAATAGGAGCTGAGTCTTCCTTGGCTCTGTGTGGATCTGGCTTGGCCAATCAGGACTCTTGACATGCTGATCCAGGGCAGACACAGCACTTAAATGCTGTGCAGGGCAGAGCCAGGGCTTTCATGGAAGGAACTGAGAACTAGAAACTTTCCTTTCTAAACTGGTTGAGTCACCAGCGTGGACCTGGCAGCCACCACCACATGGAAGATAACTCACCATAGAGAAGGCCATGCAGTGCAGAGCTCAACATAAAAAAGGGGCAGTGTGAATGCTAGCAGGGTTAGCACTCTCCAGTCTGATCAGACCTGAGGCCCAGAAACCCTGTATTCCTCCAGTAGGACTTTAGGGGCTACTGAATAACTTCCAGGGTCTACTCTGCAACTTTGGAACTAACAGAGTGATAGAACAGGAGTTGACAGCTAGAGATCAAAATCAGCTGTGGAGCTAATAAAAGCTGGATCAGTGGATGTAGTGTAGACATACAGGCCGTGTTCCTAAGACTCTCCCCTGAAGTGGATTTATAGACCCAATCCTGCATAGTGAGTGGGACACTGGTTAGAAAGCAGAGCCCAACACTCTGTCTCTAGTGACATGGGGAGGCCAACCCTGGCCAGGGAGAGCAGCTGAGCTAAGCACCACCCTGATACAGCCAAATGTCAGCACAACATGTTTGTCAGCCACAAATGACACATATGATGGTAGTCCCATGATATTCTGAAAAATTCTTCCTACCTAGTGAGACTGTAGCCTGCTAACACAGAAGAGTGATGCATGTGTATGTTTGTGGGCTAATTTTATAACACACAATAAACAACAAAAATAACTATGGGAGTATTTTATATATTTGTGTTCTATACTTTTTAATCATTATTTTAATTAGTTATTTGTAATTTTATTGCATTAAAAATGTGTGTGCGACACTGAGATCAACAATTGATAAATGGGATCTCCTGAAACTGAGAAGCTTCTGTAAGGCAAAGGACACAGTCAGCAAGACAAAACAGCAGCCCACAGACTGGGAAAAGATATTCACCAACCCCACATCCGACAGAGGGATGATCTCCAAAATATAAAAAGAACTCAAGAAGCTAGTCTCCAAAACACCAAACAATCCAATTAAAAAGTGGGGTGCAGAATTAAATAGATAATTCTCAATAGAGGAATCTAAAATGTCTAAAAGACACATAAGAAAGTGTTCAACATCCTTAGCCATCAGGGAAATGCAAATCAAAACAACTCTGAGATACCATCTTACACCTGTCAGAATGGCTAAAATCAAAAACACCAATGACAGTTTATGCTGGAGAGGATATGGAGAAAGGGGAACACTTCTCCACTGCTGGTGGGAGTGCCAACTTATACAGCCACTTTGGAAATCAGTATGGCAACTCCTCAAGAAAATGGGAATGAGTCTAACACAAGATCCAGCAATTCCACTCTTCGTCATATACCCAAAAGAAGCACATTCATTTAACAAGGACATCTGTTCAACTATGTTCATATCAGCACTATTTGTAATAGCCAGAAACTAGAAGCAGCCCAGATGCCCCTCAACTGAAGAATAGATAGAGAAAATGTGGTCCATTTACACAATGGAGTACTACTCAGCAGGAGAAGAAAAAAAAAACAAAAAACAAAAAACAATGGAACCTTGAAATTTGCAAGAAAATGGATGGAACTAGAAGAAAACATTCTGAGCAAGGTAACCCAATCACAAAAAGACAAACATGATATGTACTCACTCATATGTGGATTTTAGACATAGAGTAAAGGATTACCAGCCTACAATCCACACAGCCAGAGAGGCTAGTAAACAAGGAGGACACTAAGAGAGACCTATACATGGTCCTCTGGAGAAGGGGAAAGGGTCAAGATCCCCTGAGCAAATTGAGAGCATGGGAAGAGGGGGGGAGGGACCTAAGAGAATGATAAGGGAAGAAGAGGAAGGATGCAGAGGTCATGAGGGAGCAGAAAGGTTGAGTCAGGGGAAGAATAGAAGAAAGGGTATGTGATAGGTAGGGTTTTAGTTGGGGGATGGTAGGGGAGGATGGGAGGGAGAAGGGAACTGGAATTGTCATGTAAAACAATATTGTTTCTAATTCAAATAAAAAAGTCTGAAAAGAAAAAAAATGTGTGTGCAAAAGGCAGGGTGCATTCCAGAGTGTGCTTGTGGATGTCACCTGGCAACTTTTGGAAATTCTCTGCTTCCAGAATATGGGTCCTGGGGATTGAACTCAGATCGGGAGCCTTGGGGCAAGCACCTTTTCTTGTTACGCCATCTTACAGGGCCCCAATCCTTATTTCTGAGTATAGTTCTACTTATTACAAACAAGTTTCCTATGAGCAAGTGAATTATTCTGCGCCAACAGCAGCTCCTGTATCTCCAGTTTGCTGTGTCTTTCATTTGCATCAAGATGCTTTGTCAGGTGACTGACATATGTCACCCACTTAGATTTGTCCAAGTACAAAATTCTGGCTGTACCAGGAAGCAGCTTAATCATGCATTATCAAAATATTTCCCTTTATTAAGTGATGAATAACTGTGCACCAATATCTAAGATCCTCTTCCCATCATGGGATCAGGGTACAGCTAGGGGTAGACCGGGACCTTTGCACAGGCTGAATGAACATTACCTGAGCTCAGAGTACCAGAAGCTTCCTTTAGTCTTTTTAGGTATAGGAGCCATAAATTTCTTTAATAAAGGTATCACTCCATAAAAAATCTTCACTAGATTTCCTTTATTCATTTTGTGAATGACAATTGAGTATAAAGCTTTGAGCGTGAGAGCTTGGCAGTCTAGCTGTGAATATAGACAGTGTTTTGGGCAGCTCAGCCTTGTCTGGAATATGGCCAGATAGAAAAAATGGCTGGAGGGTAAGCACCTCCCACTAGTGGTAATGGAAGGTTGCTAGATATCTGTGAGGACCACATGAGGCAGTGTAGGTGATGTCCTTTTGTAGCAGGAATTTGAAATGTTAGTTTCTTTTCCTTTTGAGGAGATCTGATCCATGAGGAGGGCTCATCTCTGTGTCCCTATTCTTGAGTGGACACATGAAGGGCACTGGGAAATGTGTGACCCAGGACCAAGTGAATAATTTATTTTTTAAATGTATGTTTTTAAAGGAATTTATTTATTTAATGTATAAGGGTGCTTTGTCTGCATGTCTGTCTGTACACCAGAAGAGGATATTGGATCCTGTTATATTGTGAGACGGCATGTGGTTGCTGGGAATTGAACTCAGGACCCTGGAAGAACAGCTGGTGCTCTTAATGGCTGAGCCATCTCTCCAGCTCCCTGAATAATTTTCTGAAACTCATCTGGAGATAAGTGAAACCATTATCAGAAGTTACGTATTTCAAGAATCATGATTTTCAGAGAATGGAATTCTTGCTTACTGCAGTAGAAATTTGAGCCAAGAAAAACTCTTTGTGGATACAGCAGTGATCTATTGGTGTTCAATGACACTCAGACTGTCACCAAAACATAGTTCTAACCATCACTGATATCATCATTGTAGTGACAGTGACCTAGTTCACAACAAAAACACTTTCAGCACACTTTCCCATTTCACTTTAAAACTAGAACCTCATGCTCTAGAACAGTTTTGGGGTTTAGGGAAGCAGAAGATGGCTCAGAGAATTCTTGATGCCACCAACCTTTTTCCTTCACTAATGTTTGGAGCACCGTACACTTGTTGCCAGGAATGTAATGATATTTATGTGGTGTTCTCAGGATGAATACACAGTCACTCAGACTTTCTTACATTTTAACCTAATTTCCCTTTTCTATCCTGGGATTCCATCTAGGACAATGCAGTGTGTTAACTGCCACTTTGCCCTCACAGTTTCCCAGGCACTTCTTGTCTCTGACAGCCTAGGCATCTTGAGGATTTTAGGTTAGGTGTTATGAAGAATATCCCTGGATTGACCTTTTTTTAATTTCTTAGGTTTAGATTGGGGATGCAAGCTTTTGGAGGGAGATTACAGAGATAGTGTCACTCATCAAGAGTACATACCATTGGCATGTCTTATCACTCTTAATGTTGACCATAAACACCTGGCTGAAGGAGTATTTTTCAGGCTCTTCAAATGTAGAATTACTTTGCTGCCTCCTGCACTGTCCATACTCACAGGGCTCCAGCCAGCTGACCCCCAGATCCAACCATGGTGTTACAAACAAGATACAAGCAATTGCTTGTAGCTCAGACTTTCTAAGTAGTCAGGGCTGACCTTGACCCTAATCCTCATGTCTTCACCTGAGTATTGGGATTGCAGGTGTGGGCCAGCAAGCTCAGTGTATACAGTGCTTGGCATTCTAGGCATGCACTCTATTAACTGAGTTACATCTCTATCCCTCTAAACAAAAGAAATATATCATAGGCTTCTTATGAAGATCTAGTACATAAAGTTTCCAAACATGCCTTAAAGTATTAAATATTAATTAAATTAAATATACCAATGGTATTTGGTATATGACTTTAAATTAATCATTTTACTGGTAACCCAGATAAGTAAATGTTCAAGAAATTTGAGGTGTTGATCCAAGATAATGTAAGAGAAACTCAGGATGGGAGAGTCTTTGATACATCTTAAAGCGTGTGTCTATTCAGGACAGCCACTTAGTCTTTTTTAAAGAACAAAGCTTAAGTTATATGCCATTCTGAATGCTTCTTAATTGATTTGTGACATAGACATTTTGTGCACACTCAGAGAGGGATCATAATCCCTCTTTTTTATATAGTTTCAGACAAAATAAGGACAAAATGGCTCCTCTCCCCCTTCATTTTGGATTCCCTTTCCCAGAGACAGGAAATCTGAGATGAAAATATGGAAGTGAGGGAGCAGTAGGAGCAAGCTTAGCCCGGAGGGGTGGGTCTGAGTGATTTATGATGGGCCAGGGGAAACTTTGTGCCTCGTCCACACTTTGCAGGAAGGGTGTGATGAGTTGCAATAACAATCCCTTGACTATTGCAAGCTTGTTTCAATAAGCCTCTCTTTGTACATGGTTCCTCTTGAGCTTGCATTCAGTACCCACCTCAGCTTAAATGGCTAATCAGTTTTCTTCTGCCTCCAAGAAGGAAGTCCCTGAGGAGCTTTACAATTTTACTAGTTCAAGAACATCAACACTCAGCCTGGACCAGACACGAAGCAGCGGCAGTCGTTGCTCCTTGTGAAAATATGTCTCTCTGCGGGCTTTAAATCATATCTTTTCCCTTTCTGCCTCTGGTTTTCTCCTTTGAAATGGACTGCTTTTTGATTATTTTTCCACCACTCATCCAAGAATTCCTGAATCTATGGGAATTGAATGCAAAACCAAAAACAAACGATGTTTGATTTTTTTTCCATGAATGGCAGAAGAGGGCTTCTCCGGTCATTAAGGAAGAAATATCTCATGAGATATTGTAGCATCAAATTTGACTTTTGTCTAATGATTTTGTATTCAGAGGTACTGATCGAGGTGAGTGTTTTGTGGAACCAGGGTTTTGGGGTGAATGACAGTGTCTTAGGGTTACTATTGCTGTGATGAAACCTCATGGCCAAAAGCAACTTGGGGAGGAGAAAGTTTATATGGTCTATGCATTAGGAATCACAGCTCATTGACAGAAGCCAAGGCAGGAACTCAAACCAGACATAGGTAGGATCCTGGAGGCAGGACCTGATGCAGAAGCCATGAAGGAGTGCTGCTTACTGGCCTGCTCTCCATGACTTGCTCAGCCTGCTTTCAAATAGAACCCAGGACCATCATCCCAGGGGTGGCACCACCCACATTAATATGGGCCTTCCCACACCAATAACTAACAAAGAAAATGACCTACAGGCTTGCCTACAGACTAATCTTATGAAGACATTTGTGGAGAGCTGCGCTTTGTCGGCCCAAAAGATGGCGCCGGCTTCTGCCTCCCATCATCCCGAGGGTGAGAGGTCTTTGTGCTGGACAATTTCTTATCTGGCTAAGGCTGGGCTTCAGGCCTGCTTCCGTGTATGTGGACCCTTCTGCTTTCGCCACGTGGCAGTCTGGGGTGGGCTGCCAAGGGCCTTTTAAGCAGAGGGTCGGGTTTCCTCGGGGCCCCCAGAAGAAGAATGTACAAGGCTCCTGAAATAAACTGCAGGAAGAAGAGTTCCCGAGTTGTGTCTTTCTTGCTGGTCAAGATAAGTGCAGCAGACATTTTTTCAATTGAGGGTCCCTCCTTTCAGATAACTTAAGCTTCTGTGAAGTTGACATAAAACTAGCCAGCAATAAGCAGGCAGGGACACAGTCTTGAAAACCATGAATTTTGGAGTCAGGCCTTGTAAGTTGCAATGGTGACTCTGCCACTTACTACGTACCTGGTACAGGTTACTTAACCTTTCTATGCCTCAGTTTCCTTATCTGTTTATAATGATAATACTAGTCCTTACTCCTAAGATCATTTTGACGATTCAGTGATAACAAATGAAAAACCCTTAGACTGGTTTATTACATAGAAAATCCCCTGTGTTTGCTACTTACTATTTATGACTAAACATTCTCTGGCATGTCTTCTGGGAGTTTGCATTTGTTCTTGCCTCCACAACTTTGTGCCTGGCAGATGACTACCAGCTATGGGCAATATTTCCTGGGCCCTCCTTCTAGCAGATTTTAATGCTGGGTTCAGTGGGTCATGTGCATGGGTAGAAGGGGAGGGAGGCACGGATGTCCTTTTCATGCTCTCAGGCAGCTTCTGCTCCAGAAGTGAAGGTGCTTCTGTGAGCTTTGACTCCATCAGGCAACTGTTTCTTCAGTTCTAGTTCTCACCGGGTCTGCAAACACCAGCCCTAATATCCATTTCAGCTCTGAAGTGGCATCCAGTCCCCGGCTGAGCCTGCATTGTTAGCTCACTGTCCCCTGTTCCTCTATTACATAGTTAGCAAGTGGCAGAACCAGCATTGGAACCAATAAGGAAGGCCTGGCTCCAATGTTCATAGTCTTCAAAGACTGTGTCCCTTGCCAGCTTGTGCAGGCTACTTTTATGTCACTTGACACAAGTTAAAGTCATCTGAGAGAGTGAACCTTAGTTGAGAAAATGTCTCCTCCATAAGATCGGGTCCGTAGGGCAAGCCTGCAGGGCATTTCTTTAATTAGTTTTCCTTCACAGAATCTCCCCATTTGAAGCATGTAGGGGAGAATCCTGCTTTCTGCTGGGCTTTGGCCCATAAAGCATCTTATAATTTCATATTTTAATTAGACAGATTTTGAAATATTCCATTTTGAATATGTTCTTATTAATAAACTGAGAAAGCATCATTTAAAAGATGTGATTATTGGTTAGAGTATTTTAACTCTTCCATTGTGTTTTTAAAAATAAAAACCTTTTTTATTTCATGTGTGCCTGAGTGTATGCTATGTGTATTACATGTGTGCAGGAACCCATAGAAGTTAGGAGAGGGCATTAATATCCCAGAACTGGCATTAGAGATGGCTGCAAGCCTCTGTGTGGGTGCTGGGGACAGAATCCAGCTCCTCTGTAAGAGTAACCAGAGTTTCTAACATCTGGCAATTTTTGCAACATCTCCACCAGACAGGATGAGGGTGTGTTGGACGCATGAATATGTATTCCTTGTATTGTCCAATACAGTGCTAAATTTATAGTATATGTTAGAAAATTATGTGTCATAATGACAGAGATAGCTGCCCAGAACAGCATGCATGATGATGGTCTACTCCATGACATATTAAAGGCTTTGCAGCTATTGTGGCTTTTGTTCCTATCACTCAATAATTGCTTGTTAGATTTGAAAGGAGTCATTGTTATGAAAGGTTTCAGACACCAGTGCTGAGGAAGAAAATCCTAGCATCTCACAGCACACTGTGGCCATCCAAGCTCCTCCTGATAGACAGCCCAGTGAAAAGTCCTCTTAAAGATTAGCTCATTTTTTAAATGAAGTTTTGATATTCTTGGAGACAGAGCAGTTCACATCCCCTTCAGGGAATTCTACGAGAGAACTAGATTAAGATTCTGAGCCGTTCACAAGCATTTCTTGAATTGAGGTGGGGTTTAATTTCATGCAGGTGAACTTTGCTCTGTGGAAGGAGATACATTTGATGGGGAAGCCAGTTAGGTGTTGAACTGGCTGGTGACCTCAATAACTGTCAACAAGATCCTAGATTTAATCTGTTGGCACTTAGCACACAGAGTATGGAAAAGCAGCTAGAGATGAACCCAGTTAAGATTCATGAAGAAATGTGAGGTTGTCATTACAAACTAGCTGGAGACCTAAGAGCCTTGTTTGTTTCTCATCTTTAAAGAGTACTGGGCAATGACATGTACCTTGTGGGCTTTATTGCCTGGGGGTGGTTATGAAAGCACCTAGGATAGCATGGAGTATTGAAAAAGACAGTGTAGGTTGGAGTGCGTGTGCTTACTTAAGCAGAGATGGTTACTATATTTCCTTGGTTAATAGTCTCTCAATGGGGGCTGGAGAGATGGCCCCGAGGTTAAGAGCATAGGCTGCTTTTGCAAAGGCCCTGGGCTTGTTTCCCAGCACCCACATGGCAGTTCACAACCTCCTGTAAGTCCACTTTCAAGGGATCTGACACCCTCTTCTCTGTGGACACTGGACATGCACATTGTGTCCACAGATACATTCAGGCAAAGCACTCCTAAACAAAATAAAACCATTTAAAATACATATCTGTTAATGGAGGTTGTTTCTTCCACCTACCAGTTCCCAAATAACACTCTAAGGCTTAATGTTAATTATAATTGTTTGAAAATGACTCAGGCATATTACTAACTAGCTCTCACAAATAAGTTAACCCATCTTTATTATTCTATGTTTCACCACAAGGTTTGCGACATGTTACCTCACTTCTTGCTTCCCTGGAGGCACATGACATCTCCCTGACTCTGCCTTCTTTCTCTCAAAATCTTTGGATTTCTCACCTGGCTCTATTCTGCCTGACCATTCTGCTATTGTATTTATCAACCAATAACAGCAACACATATTTGCGGCATACAGAGGGCATCCCACATCATATACCTGTTCTATAATCTACTCATTCACAAATAGGTCAAGAGGGAGACAGACACACAGAAAAGAACCTCTGGTATTTGACAAACTAGTGTCAGGGCAGAATGATAAATGATTATCTTTTTAGTATTTGAGAGAGATTTTAGCCTGTTGGAACTTTGACATTTGATCTTGTACCTCATGCTTACTCCACATCATCTTGAAAGAGTTTTAACACCAAAAGTCTGAGAATATTAGGCAACAACCACACATCCCACCATTTCTAGGGATGGTTTTGAGAAATTCAGGAAATTAGGTGTTGTCCATCAGTATACACATGTAATTGCAAACTTTCTTGTCCCTTGTGTAGATTACCACTCCGAAGGCATGTAGTGCTTCTAGTCATAATATTCTATGATTATACAAAATCCCTGAGCCAGGATCTGGGGGGACAGCTGAGTCGATACAGTGTTTCTAAGTATGATGACAACAGTTCAGATCCTCAGCATCTACTTACAAAGCCAGCTGGACATGGCCAGACACACCTGTAACCCCAGCATGTGGAAGATGGAGATAAGGAACCTCCGGGGTAAGTTGACTGTCTAGCTGGTTCTCAGTCTTCCTAATGCTATGACCCTTTAATACAGTTCCCAATGTTGTGGTGACCCCCAACCATAAAATTATTTTTGTTGCTATTTCATAACTGTAATTCTGCTACTATTATGAATCATAATATCTGATATGTAAGATATCTGATATGCATCCACTGTAAAAGAGTCACAGGTTGAGAACTGCTGGACTAAATTATCCGAATCTGCAGGCTAGGAGTTTATGGAAGACACTGGCTTCAGATTCTGGCCTACATGTACAAGCACACATATGCTAATACATGCAAATACACATATGCACACACACTAAAAAGAACCTCCTTGAGCTTAAACTGTTTGTAGAAAAGGCTCAAAATAAGAGGTGAAAAACACTTTAGAGAAAAGGTAAATGAGAAAATCCATAACAGAGGAAGATGACACAACAAGATGCATGGCAAGGTAAAGCTACAAGCTGGGACTCCTGGTCGCCCTCTCTGATAGTGGTCAGGGTTATCTGGAGAGATGGACCCCGCGTAATACTGTGCTGGTTGTCTATTATAAGATAGTGACATATGTGATCTGGAGACAAGGAGAGCAACTTGAGAGTTGAGAGTCTGAGAGCCAACATTGCACTTTCTGGTCTTGTATGAAAAACCCAGACCAGTAAGTAACATAGAGGACAAGAGATGACTGATGTCCCAGCTCAAATAGGCAGAAGTTGAATTCAACCTTCAGTTGCTTTTTTCTGCTAGTCTAAGATTTGGATGGTTTGGGCCCATGTTGGCTAACTCTGGTGTTCTTTACTCAGTCTAATAGTTTGTATAAAGTCTCTCTCACAAACACTCTCATAGACAACCAGAAATCTGAACATGTCATGGGCCATGCATGTCGACACATACATGAACTATGTCCTTTTAATTTGGTTCCTTACCTCATCTGAGCCTTGGCTTCCCCGTGTTGTTATTTTTCCTTATTGGTTGGAAAACTTGCTAACCATGATTTACTCTGCTTGGCTAATGTAGAAATAAAGATTAATGTTTCTCTGCAAACTCAAAAACACTTGATCAGTGTAGAAAATCTGAGAAACCAGGAAGACACTGCATCTGAGCTCCCTTCACTATTGCCCACTGTCAACCGAGACAATGTTTGCTAATGACATGGGCATGCTTAGCTGTTCTGATCAAACCTATATGTTTACATTTAACTGTCTTCTCATTGTATTAGCCCTAGAACACTGGGAAATACGGCCCTTTCCTTCCTGCTGTCTTTAGTCTATTTAAAATAGCAATCTGTTGGAAATAATGCTACCTTTTTTTATAGGGAATGTTCCAAAAAATAGTAAGAACCTCAGGTGGGTAAAGGAGGTATCTGCTCTCTTGGGAGAAGTCCACTCATTCAAATGACAAACAAGGAATTTCTTATTATGGGTAGGCTGTGTGATGCTTAATATAGATTGTCAGCTTGACAGGATCTAGAATATCCCAGCAAACAGACCTCTGGGATGTCTTGGAAGGAGCTTTTAGATTCTGATAGCTGAGGAGTGAAGAATTACTATACATGTACATGGTACCACTGTATGGCTGGGGTTGTAGACTAAAGAAACACACCCAAGTACCTGAATTCATCTCTCTTTGCTTCCCAGTTGTAGATGTAATGTATCCTGTCACATCTTGCTTCAGTCCCCATGCATTCCCACTATCATGAACTGTACCTCCAAACTGTGAGCCACTGTGAACCCTCTCTTAGCTGCCTCTGTCAGGTAGTTTGTCTTAGCAAGGACGGTTCAAGGTGAGTGCCACTAGATGGCAGCATTGCCATATGTCTCTGGATCTTGGGTTGCAAGAAACTGGCTGAAGTTTAAAAGAATGCTGAAGATAGACATTTGGACAGGAATATCAAAACCGAAGGCCAAACAACATGATTTTTTTTTCCTGTCTAACAACCTCTGCAGAGCTTATTTAGAGATCAGCCACATGGAGCCTTCGTATGCTTTAATATGCCTGCGTGAGTGCCACCACCTCCTCCTCTGCATGGAGGAGATTTAGGTACTTGAGCTATCAGGGAAATAAATTTTCCTTGAGCAGGTAAAAAACAAAAAGCAGAACAAAAAGTAAACCCAAATAACGAACAAATAAGATTATTTGTATAATTTTATAATCACATAGTACACAACAAGATGTGTTTTAAATGTTTCAGAAATGAATGTTTTAGGCACAAGTTCTATTGCTAAATAACAATAATGATACTAGCAAGAAGAAAGCTACAGCCTGAGGTTTTCTTGGAATCCTTTCCGGTCATTCATAGTACACTTGTGTGCACGCGCGCGCGCGCGCGCGGCGCGCGCGCACACACACACACACACACACACACACACACACACACACACACACACGAAACTGGGGCGGCACACATATTTCAGAGGGTAAGTTCAGTAAATTGAACTTTTTGAATCAACACAGACTGCAAAACAACACTGAAAAATCACAATATTTAACTTCCCTGTCAGAGAATACACAAACATTAGGGAAAGAATGAGATACCCTCATTTAAAAATTATTTAGAAAGTTCTGGGTTTGAAACAACAATGAAAGCTTATTTTTCTTAGATGTGCTGGTTTTGTGACCAAGCTTGTCTTTCTGAAGGATCATTCCATGCCTTGGTCATTCTCCATGTATTGAAGGGATATTTCTTCTTTCACTTTGAGACGAGGTCTCACACAGCCAAGACTGGCTTTGAACTTGCTATATAGTCTAGGATGACCTTGAACTTTTGACCCCCTGCATCCATCTCCCCCCTACAGAAGTAGTAGGATTACTGGAGTTTGCCACCATGCTCTGTTTATGAGGTATCAGGAATTGAACCCAGGGTATGCTAGGCGAACACTTAACAATCGAGGTACATCTTGAGCTTCTATTTCCCTTTTTACTTTCCTCATCATTTCTTCCTGCAATGATACTTAATTCTCATTTCCATTGGAAATAAGATTGACTAAAAGTGATTTAATTTTTTCACTTTCCTCCATGATATGAGAATAAAACACTGGATATGGTGGCATGTGTTTATAATCCTAGCTTTTGGGAATCTGATGCAGGAGAATTGAAAATTAAAGGCCAGCCTGCGTTACCTAACAAACCTTATTTCAACAAACAAAGAAGATGACAGTGGAATTTGTTTAGCTTATGGTTCAAAATGGAATTAAAACCCTACACACCAATCCCCATACAACAGTGAACTTTGACACCTGAAACTTCCAAGTGGGAAGTTTTAGTATTAGAATAAAAATTCTAATTAGATTTGTGAGCAACAGAGTTTGGACTGCTGTGGGCCTTGGCTGGCTTCTTTGGCCCAGGACAATCTCTGGTCAAATGTAACAGGGAATTCTGACTGGTGGCAGAACCAACTCCAGAAATCCAAGTCAAAGGCAAAAAGCCACAATACTGGTTTAGCAAAAAACTAAAAGGTCATTCTGGAAACAGCCAACAAACAAAAAATAGTCTCTAATAGACTGAGCTCACTGATGTGTACATGGGTCACCTCGGTCGGCTTTGGCTAATAGAATAACACTGAGAGTGAGCTTCATGGCTCTTGCTCTCAGTTAATAGCCTACACATGTGTGAGGATGCTTAGCTGAGCAGGTGGGATCACTGTCATAATTTCCTTTGAGCCCTCCTTTAAAATTGATTTGAAATGCTATTAGTTGTTGAATCTGGGGAGGAGGAGGGGGCATGAAGGTTAATTAGAAGAGCACACAGCAAGCTGGCTCCAGTTCAGGACACTTGACAGTCAGATGTGGACCAGGATGAGACTAGAGGTCCCTTCTGGGCCACACCCCTTACTGATGGAAGCTTTGTCAGTTTCTGAGTCTTTCTCCTGTGGATGTTGGTAAAACTTCTATACATCACTAAGCCTCATAGAGGAGTCTGAAGCCTATTTGAGATACAGAAATTTCTGTTCTTATTATTTTCATCTTTTGGAAAATTATGAATAAGAACATAAAGACAGAAGAATAAAGTGTACTGGTTATACTTAATTTAGTCTTTGAGTCTATGAAAACCCTTTTAAAAATTACTTTTGATATATATTGGTGCTTGCATAAAATCAATATATGTATATTTCACACAGAAGCTCAATTTAGACCCAATACATATGTACATAAGAAAATAAATATGTTATACTTTCATGGGTTCATAACGGTGTTTTATATTTTCAATTGCTTATGAAATACCTTAAACTTTTTTCTCCCTTCCTTCTACTCCTCCCAGTTTCTCCCTACCCTCTCCTCACATTTGGATCCACCACTTTTCGGTCTTTCATTAGAAAACAAACAGGCTTCTAATGGATGATAATAAAATAAAGTATAATTAATATAATAAAATATAAGATAAAACAAAAAGTAACACATCAGAATAGGACAAACCAAACAGAGGAAAAGGGCCCAAGAGAAGACACAAGAAATAGCTGCAGACACTGACTCACTTGTGAACACACTCAGGAATCCCATAAAAACACTAACTTGGAAGTCATAATAAATAGGCAAAGGACCTGTAGGATATAAAGAGAGAATAAAAATATAAATAAAAATATAAAAAGTAGGATAGAAAAAGGAAGAAGAATGAAGGAGAAGGAGAAGGAGAAGAAGAAGAAGAAGAAGAAGAAGAAGAAGAAGAAGAAGAAGAAGAAGAAGAAAAAGAAGAAGAAGAAGAAAAAGAAGAAGAAGAAGAAGAAGAAGAAGAAGAAGAAGAAGAAGAAGAAGAAGAAGAAGAAGAAGAAGAAGAAGAAGAAGAAGAAGAAGAAGCCCATACATGACATTATGAGACAAGGAACCTGCAAAGTTGTCCTGAGTTAATTTCTCTTGGCTAACTACTGTTGGGCATGCAGCCTGCCCTGAAGAGTAGTTTATTTCCCCAGTTAGACTCCCTTGGAGGAGACAACAATTTTATTTGTAGGTGGTGCCAACTGGAGATAGCTTCTGGGTTTAGGATGGGGTTATCTGTCTATGTCTCCCTTCAGTTTTTGGACCTCATCTGGTTCAGACCCATGCAGGCCCTATGCATGCTGCCTAAGTTTCTGTGAGTTCATACATGCCTCGATATTGTTGATTTAGAGACTTGTTTACTTGGTGTCCTCCATTTCCTGATCCCCGAGGCGAGTGATTTGATAGAGACATCCCATTTGGGGCTGGATGTCCCAAGATCTCTCACTCTCTGAATAATGTCTGGATGTGAGTCTCTGTATTTGTTTCCATCTGCTGCACAAGGAAGCTTCTCTGATGATGGTTGAGTAAAACAGTGATCTATGAGTATAACAGAATGTTGTTAGGAGTTACTTTTTTGCTATTTTTTTTTTAAAAGAACAGTTGTAACTGTTTTTACCCTTGGTCCCCGAGCTATCGAGTTCAGATTCTTGGTCACCCAAGCAGTGTTGAATATGGGTTCAATCTCATAGAATGGGCCTTATAAAATCAGATATTAGCTCCCACAAACTTTGTGCCATTAGCATATCTTGCAGGCAGGACACTGCTGTAGTCAAAGAAAGGGTTTGTGGCTAGGTTGATGCTTATGCTTCTCTTTTGATAACATGCAGAGACCTTCCTGCACCAATGACTCTAGCACATATGGGTGAAGGCTCTCTGTAGGCACCATGTTGTCTTTCAGCAATGAAGTCTGCTATCAGTTTGTTAAGAACAATCTATAGTCTTGGCAACAGCCTGGGTTGTTTGGGGGTTCCCATAAGATCCCCCTGGCCAAAAACTCAATTAGATATAACCAAATCCTGGTACTGGAAGCTTCAATTTGGTGACAAGAGATGTCAATTTGGGGCTCTCTCTCCCCATTATTTGGTGATTCCATCTAGACCACCTTTTAGGAAGTTTCTACTGTATTAGGCTTCCATACTGTCCCTCAAATGGTTCTTAGTTTTATCACTCTTTCCCCCATATTCCATACCTCATCTTGCCTAACCCTCTCCACTTGATCCTCCCATTCCAGCACCTCCCTATCCATCCATAACCATTTATTCAATTTCCCTTTTCTAGGGAGATTTATCTGTCATCCCACTCCTACTCTAGTCTCTCACCTTATACCTAACCTCTGTGGTACTGTGGATTATAAGTAGCGTGGTTATCATTGACTAAACAGCTAATACCCATGTGTAAGCAAATTCATAGCATATTTGTCTTTTAGGGTCTGGGCTACCTCATACAGTATAATTTTTCTATTTCTATCCATTTACCTGCAAATTTTATTTTTCCACAGCCGAATATGACTTCATTGTATTCAATGAAGATGGTTGAACAAGTATCTCTGTGGTAGGACAAAGCAGCCTTTGGGTATATATTCAAGAATATCGCTGTATATTGAGATAGATCATTTCCTATCTTCCTATCTTCGCTGATTTCTCTAGTGGCTGTGTAAGTTTGCATTATCACCAGGAATTGATTAGTGTTTCCCTTAATCTACAGCCTTGCCAGCATGAGCTGTCATGTGTTTTGATCTTAGCCACTCTGAAAGGTGTCAGATGGAATCTCCAAGTGATTTTGATCTGCATTTCTCTGATGGCTAAGGATGTTGAACATTTCTTTAAGTGTTTCTAGGCCATTTGAGTTCCCTCTTTTGAGAATTCTCAATTTGTATCTTACTCCATTTTTTAAAACCTGGTTATTTGTTTTCTTGATATCTAGTTTTTTGAGTTCTTTATATATTTTAGATATTAGTCCTTTATCAGATGTGGAGTTGGTAAAAATATTTTTCCTTTCTATATGCTGCCACTTTGTCTGAATGACAGTGTCCTTTGTTACGTAGAAGCTTTTTCAGTTTCATAAAATCCCATTTATTAATTGTTGATTTTAGTGCCTGCACTAAAGGTGTTCTGTACAGAGGGTCTTTCTCTGCCCCAATGCATTCAAGGCTGTTTACCACTTGTTCTTTTATCAAGTTCAATGAATATGGATTTATGTTGAGGTCTTTGATCCATTTGGAGCTGAGTTTTATGGTGGGTGATAAATGTGGATCTATTTGTATTATTTTATATGCAGCTGTTCAGTTTGGTTAGCAACATTTGTTGAAGATACTGTCTTTTTTTCTGATGTGTATTTCTGGCTTCTTTGTCAAAAATCAGGTGTCCATAGGTGTGTGAATTCATATATGGGTCTCCAACTCGATTCCATTGATCAAAGTGTCTGTTTAAACCTTTCAAAGCTTGGAAAAGATGTTTGGACTCTGCCAAAGTTTTTGACAGGCAATTGGACTAGGACATGCACAACATTGCTTGCAGATTTTTATATTTTCAAGAGAACAAGAGCACTGTGATGGTTCTGCAACCACGGTGGTCTTTATCCTTGAATTCTGAAGGACACCATAGCTGCCAATGGATATAATTTCTCCTGGAGCAGAGATGAACTTGCTCTATAGGGCCACTTTGCAGTAAGTCAGAGAGCTGAAGCACATGAGTTAAATGGTTAAGTAGTGCTTGCTTATCGGAGGAAATAACCGCTATTAGGTGAAAGCTGAATAGTATAGAGGGGCAAAAAAAATTCTCATTTTCATCAGCTAATAATCAAAACACTTTGACACTAGCCAGACAGAGCCAAAAATATGGAAGCAATTATTGAATTAAATGAAAATATCACAAAATTATATGTTATTATTTTGTGTTTTAAAGGTAAAAAACATTTCATGAAGATTCTATTACATATTGATTGAACGAAAGAAAACGTTAGGAGTGGGTTTAAAGGCAAAATAAGAAGCAGGCTATCCTAAGGTATCAGTGGAAAATATATGGAGAATTCTTACTCCACACATAGAGTCTTGAGTTAAACTGTAGGCTGACAGCCTGTATCATCATATTGGAACAACCAGTTCTCTGATGGAGTGAAAATAGCTTCACTGATAAGAAAGAGATGCCTTCAAAAAGTCTAGTTGGGGATTTGATCAAATACACATAATCTTCAACAACAACAAAAAATGTCCACAGTTGTTGTAAACCTAATACTCCGTTTTTACTTTTACAGGACCATTACACACCCTAACTTTATTAACACTACAGTAACAAAATAGTGTTTCCTGTCATTTCAAGAAATCTGTAATGGTGATGAAAGATGTTTCCTACCTATGATGCCAGAGGTTATTTAACTGCCATTAAGTTGATAATGACACTCTTTCTTGTCACTTACAGGTGTTGAGGTATTCTTGATCAGAACATGTGAAACAAAATGGCCCTTATCCTTTGACAAGTGCCTTTTGAAAATTCAGTTTTCATTACTCTAATGACATTAGCAGAGTTCCTGAATTATGTTTGGCATCTGTGATGTCTAAAAAGTATTATCAAGTTTTGAATTTCTCCTGTTTTTATAATAAACATAACTTTCCTGTGTTTTTCATTATAAGAGACTCCTTGTTTTCCACATTGAGATAAATACAGATTGTCTGCCATAGATCTCAGATTTTTCTGTTGTGTTAATTGTAGCTACCAGTATAATTTATTTTCCCTAAAGACCAGAGACATGTCTAAGTCATACCCATGAGATGTGATGAAGTAAATAAGAACTTTCTGGTCTATTTCTTTTGGCTTGAGACACAAATTTGGGAATATATAATGGTCTAGGCATCTCTCATCTTGGTATTTCCTACCTGCTGTCTTGGGTAGCCTTAAATGTCAACTTGATATAGCCTAGAGTGGTCTGAGAAGAGAAGCCTCAATTGTGGACTTGCCTCGATCAGAATGGCCATGGTAGTGTCTTTGGGTATGTTGTCTTGATTGAAGACTGATGTGGGAGGTCCAAGCCCACTGTGGGTAGCACTTTTCTCTAGACAGGTGTGTCTGTGCTGTATGAAAAAGCTAGCTGAGCATGAGTCAGAAAAACTGGTCAATAAGCAGCATTCCTCCAAGTTTCTACTTCAAGTTCCTACCCTGATTTCCCTCAATGATGGATTATGACTGGAAAGTGTAATCGGAAATAAACTCTTCCCTCCCTTAAGCTGCTTTTGATCAGAGTGTGTGGTTTTTTTTTTTTTTTCAAGACAGGGTTTCTCTGTGCCTTTGGAGGCTGTTCTGGAACTAGCTCTTGTAGACCAGGCTGGCCTGGAACTCACAGAGATCCACCTGCCTCTGCCTCCCAAGTGCTGGGATTAAATGCGTGCGCCACCACCGCCCTGATCAGAGTATTTTATCACAGTAACAAAGTAAACTAAAACACTTACCTACATCCCTTGCTTTCCAATGCTCTTCAGAGGTCTTGGAAAGAAAAAAAAAGCATAACTATGTATCAGAAAAAGACATTGCAGCATCAATTTAGAAACTGGGAAGAAACATTAACCATGGAATAAGACAAAATTCTTTGCCAACAACCAGGCACATGAGTGACACCATACTAGATAATTTAGCTCCAACCAAGATGATATAGAGCAGATCTACTCAGTCTACCACAAACTCATACAAAACTAAAATTTCTAATATTTTAAACCAATTAATCTTAGGTTAAAGTTGCATACAAGCAAAAAGATGATTGATATAAATAAAAACTTGGAGTATTTGCTTACAAACAAGATATATTACACAGATGAAGTTTTTGCTATTGCTTTTAAATCTATTCTGGGAAATATCTTTTATGAAAACTTAGCTTTACCAACTCACTGTAGCCAGGTCTTTAAGGATTCCATGATTTGACTCCTGTTAGTTGTAAGTTATGTGTTTCTCATGAATTCCTGGGTGTTTTTGTTAGCTTTGCAAAAGTTAGTTGCACTTTGTCAAGATATCAGCACATTTTCTATTTGCCTTTTCTTTTCAATTTTGCCATTATATATTTGAATTATTATTTTTTATGTGCACTTGAGAACATTTGGAAACCAAACACATTAGCTACCATTAATTAGACTTGACATATTGTAGATGTAGCATTAGCACTAACATATTTTCACATTCCTGTTGGAATTTGCACCAAGCCCTGAAAACTACCAGGGAAGAACTTTGGCTGTGTTTATTGTCAATAAGTATTCCATTTCAGATATGTGTGCAGAATACACCATCCATCCCTCTATTAGGAAATATCTGGGTGACAAAACTAATTTATATTTGCTTTGCTTTCTTGTTTTCTTTTCTGATTTTTGTAGGTTGGGAAATTCAAGAAGTTGCAGGGCTTAGAAAGTGTGAGAATTAATTATATTCTAGGGGTGTCTTGTTTGTTGTTGTTATTTTGTTTTAGTATTTTGATCAAGTATGTGAACTGGTTTCCTCTTTCGAGATTGGTTTGAAAGAGCAAACTCCAGGGATGGCTGGCATTCTCCCTACTCACCCTCTACCCCCAGTCTAAGATGTTCAGAGTCAGCATTTTGCTTCCTGAGATGATCTGGGTCATGGTGACAGCTGGCTCTGTACCATTCTTTGTCAGGGAATACATTCTCAAAACTGTCAAAGTCTTAAATCTGGGGGAATCATACTTCGAAACTAGTGTCAACTTGGTATTTTTAAAATCAAAGTATAAATAACGCTAAAAGTTATGATTGGAGGAAAAATGATATGGAATGAAAAATGGGGAGAATGCCTTCTCAAAAAGTGAGAAATAAAACAAAAAATTCCCTATGTTTGAAATTTCTATCTCCAGATTTTGATAGAAATTTAAGAGTAATTATCTTAATTCTATATTGGAGAAGCTGTCAGGCTGAGCATCAAACTGAACATGAAAGGACGTAGTGGTCCAGTCTTTTTCTCACATCAATCGTAGTAAACATGAATGGATGGGTTAATATTTGGGAATCTTCTTCATTAAGATATAGTTTATACCAAAGACTTGTTTCCTACGATTAGAATGTCCCTGTTAGTTCTGTAGACAATGATGACATTTTCTCCATAGAAGATTAAGACTAATTCTGTTGCATTTCATTCTAAAAGAAAAAAAGCATTTTGCTTGTTTATTTTTAGTACAGCCCAGATTTATATGTTACCATTCATGTCCTAAGGGTGGATAGAAATGAATCCTTGACCTCATATGAGTACATAGCAGAACTCTTCTAGTGCTGACTTAAAAACCCCAGAGAACTGTGCTTTAAAATAAAGTAGAATTCAGAGTTAGGTCATTTGGACCTATCTGCTGGTTTGCTGGGTAGCCTTCAACAAGTCACTTAACCTCAATCCAAAAATGCTTTGAAATCCTTTGATAAAGGTTCCTGTGTTTAATCCAAGTATCATACTAAATTCTGATTTTATACAATTCTCAGGGGAAATTTTGAGAGCATTATATAGAACCAGAATTTGGCACAATAGAATCATTATGGATTTGGGAATTGAGTAAGCATGTTCAATATTTATGATTCTTAATACTTCGGCAACTGGAGTATGAATGATGGAGAAAACTTGCTTTTGCAAAGGCACTGTAGAGTGGAGATGGATGTCATGGAGAGAATTGAATAGGCGCCCTTAGTACCCTGGCAGCTAAAACCTGGCACTCACTGATGGTGATTTATCAGCTTGTCTTTCAATGCGGGTTTGAGAGACAATCATAAATATCAGTGTCTCCTTTCATGGACACATGCTTTGGACATGTCTGATTCTAGGAGAATTGCAGGGGAAGACATCGCATGGCACCAGTTCTATAATGCCATACATGTCCAACCTGGGTACATGGAGCCCCTATCAAGATACTAACTCTGTCTCTTCCTTTATGGCTTGGCTGTTTCTGTTAGTACTTAAAAAGGAAATAAAATACTATTTTTTTTATTTCACATGTATGAGTGTTTCCTGCATGTATGCATATATTGGTGCCGTATGCATGCCTGGTGCCCTTGGAGGGTAGAAGGGGACACTGGATCCCTGGGAACTGGACTTACAGACAGTTGTGAGTTGCCCTGTGGGTGCTGTGAACTGAGTCTAGGCTCTCTGGATTTAGCACCCTGCCCCCTACAAAGAAGGTCTTTGTGAGTAGTGTAAGATCTGTTTTTGCCTATTATAAACTAGTAATCTTTTAGTTCCCAAACTGAAGTGGAATGGCAGACTGAATTACATTAGGTGATCATTACACTGGATGTCTATGACATCTGTGTATGATATTCAAGTATATATCATAAGTAAATATATATCACTATATCTTAGGACCAGGGAGGCCTGAAATCGCCTGGCTCGTGGAATTAACTCAGTGCTTGTATATAAGTTCATTTCAGTCACACAGAAGATTAGTGAAGGACATTTAAAACATTCCCGGATTCTCAAGTTGTCCTACAGATCTTCACTGTGCCCCGGTCCAACTCCAAGGCTGTTATTTGTTTGAGGGACACAGTGGTTCAGGAGACAGACACACAGTGATGCAGCTGTCTTTCTGAGCAACTGTTTTGAATAAACTCATCATTTCCTGTGAAATGTAACCATTTATGTATTGTGCTCCATTTAGAATGCTGTGCTTTGTTGGTGATTGCAGTCTCAGGTGACTTGCAAGAGCATTAGAGGGCAACCTGTTCATTAGATCACTGAGAGTTCCATCATTAACCTTTATGGGGAGCTGCCTTTTAAGCCGTTGGCACCTTCCTACTGGGTTTCTAAGTGAACCTACCCTTGGTTAGTTTCTGTTCACTGTTCTCTGAAAATGTTATAGCTCATCTGAGATTGCTCCTGAAAGTGAGACCAGATTTAAGTGACTGCTGCTTTGTCAATAGTTACTTGTTCTCTGGCACACTATAGCTGATGAGGTACCATTCGATTTCATTATTTTTACATATTCAGACACAGTCCAGTTGTCATGGTGTAGGAAACAAATACATCTGTCAAGCATTAATTGTGTTCTTGGGATGAATCTGGGGACACAGAACCTCTGTTCAACCTGCTTGCAGTCTAGGGAGGATGCAGAGAATCTCATAGTGGAGGATGCTAAGCAACAGAGCAGATATATGTGGCATGTTGAGGAAACACAAGGATGATCTAATTCAGATGTACTGGGATGTCCAGATACAAGGGACAAAAACCATGTGCGCTAATAGGTTAATATAAAACAAAATGGGTTAACACAACTATAAACAATTCTGCCTGTCTGCCTTGTGTCCCTGGCCTAGGGATCTGTAGGTATTTAGCTGTACAGTTCAGGCTTTGGTTTCTCTCAAGAGGTAGAGTTGAGATGTGAGCCCAGTCATGTCTGAACTCTGGGGCCAGAGTTCCTGTGTTCAAGATGCTTTCCTCATGTGGCTTGCAGATATGTTGTTTCTGGTGGGTGGGCCACTTCAATTTCTTCCCACCATGGCTTGGCCCCACTTCTGCATGAGTGCTTCAATGGTATAGCAGCTGGGATCTCCAGAGTTATAGATATATGGATAATTTTTATAATCTAGCCTTGGAAATCCTTCAATTTGTAGGATTCTATGCACTCCATGAGACATCCATGGTTACCTTGAGAGGGACCAAACACAGGTTTGTGTCTCAGAATGTGAGCATCTCAGGAGCCATCTTGCCTATGGGTGAGCACACTACTCATTAGAGATGACTCACTGTAGTTCAATGCTGGTCACTAGAACATCTGCTCCCTTGTGCCTTGGCAAGCATGTATAATGATGTGAGCCTATGAATTGTAAGTTATCAACATATCATTTCCAAAACTCACAGCCACCCTAAAGTACGTTCACTGACTTTGTGCATTTAACTGAAGCCTGAGGCATGGAGACAAAACACTGGGGTGACTAGTTACAAGGAATCATTTGCACTGGAAGGTGTGTAGACCCAAGATTTCCAGGTCACTAGCAGCTGCTACCTAAGGCTGATTGTGACTTTGATGGGTCTATAACTCCTTTGTTTACACTGAAAATAACAGTGATCATACACACATCTTTTTATTGATTGACTTATTTAAATTCTATTTCTATTTGTGTGTGTGTGTGTGTGTGTGTGTGTGTGTGTGTGTGTGTGTGTGTGTGTGTGCGCACATGCGTGCACACGCTCACAGAAGCCCAAAGAAAGTGTCAGATTACCCGGTGGTAGAGAAATAGGTAGGGTCTCTGTAAGGTTCTTAACCGCTGATCCATCTTTCTAGGCCCATCATGTGTTTTCAGAGAGATAAAGTTGTATGTATACGACTATGAAAAATTCATCTCATTTTTCTCATGAAAGGAAAATGCCTCCTTTGCATTTCATCGACAGCTTTAATTCATTTGCATCTTCCAGAGTCAATCTTGACCTGCTTCATTATTTAGCAGAAATTGAAGCCAGTTTACTCTGTCAAAGCACTCAAAGGATTGCTCCAGAAAAACAAAGAAGTATTGTTTCTAATATAGAAACAATTTTCTAGTTTGAGTTTTCCCCTGCTCCATTAATCTGTGGCCACGTTCCCCTGCAGTTCTGTTTCTGCCCATTATAATGTTACCTCGTAACTACCCACTTAAAGCAACATAGTCCATTGCCACGGAAATGAATTACAACTTTCGGATTTGACATTTTGGCTCCATTTCTTTACCAAATAGGAAAGGTATATGTTCTGCAAAGCCAAGCCTCTTTTAAACAGAAAACAGGAGGGTGTAGTCTAAAATTAAGAAGACAGTCGGATATATTCAGATGCCTCAACTTGATATTTTTGTTATTTGTCTGCCCCTCCTCCCCATGAAAATCTTGTGATATCCACCATTTCTCTCATAACATAACTGATTAAATAGTATTGGGTTTTCACTTGCTATTAGTTAATTACCTTTATAAAGCTCTCTTCATTATACAGTGTATTTAACAGTGACCCCAGGAAGTGCTGCTGTGTCTCATCAACCTAGCTTTTAAGACCAATTATGTGAAAATGAATGCTTGGTACACGATATGAGAATGGGTCTGTTCAGTGTATTTTCTCTCTAAGCACACAGGGCATGTGTACACTGCATATGTAAGTCCTCTGGAAACAGATTGATTACATAGTGTCCTCAGTATTTATTGTATCATGTTCTTCCTTTCCTTTCTCATCAATCTGGAGGAAATTTAGTGCGTAAACAAGAAGGAATTGATGCGATCATCCCACCATCAGGCTTAATGAATGTCTGGCGTTGTCCTTCCCACTGCTGTCCTGGCTTCCGCACAGCAGCTGGTGCTGTGCCGAAAGAAGGGTCCTTTATGGGCAGCAATCTACCTTCTGAGCTTTGGTCCACACATGTGTGCACACAGCACATGAAGCCTTGGTTCCCAGTTCCCTGACACAGGATATGTCATGAAAAGTATTAATCATAAATGTCCTGAAAATTGGATCTGATCTCCCTAATATTCTACTTGCTGTTGCAATGGAAATGTTTTCTAATAAAAAATATTCAAGTCTGCCAAACCAGTGTAGCAGTCTCCAGAGTAACATACCACTTTCCAAGCACAGTTTTATGAGCCTGATGTCAATTCGCCAAACTTGGCCACCAAGCTTGCTCCAAAATGCTGAACTCTTAGCAAAAATGCTTTTTATAATAACTCCAATCCCTTGCCCAGACTAACTCTTGCATCTGATAGTGTCCAAGTTTGTTATTAATTTTTTTATTGGTCCTCACTGAGTATCCTTATTCAGAGATGTCTGTTGGAAAGTTCCTCTTTTCTCCTGTCTGTTTTGATTCCCTTTGTGTTGTTTATTTTGTCCTGTGTAAGTTATCATGGAGCAAGGGAAAGGACAGAAGCAAAGGTTCATATCTACATTTTCTTTCTTATAATATTTGTATTGATGCTTTCTTAGTCACCAAGTTAGAGCTCAAGATGATAGGCTGATTTTGTTTTTTTAACTGGATTGTTTTAGCTATTCATATGCAAGACATTGATTTGTGGCTCTGATGCTTCCTGCCACCCTTATAGTTTTTAGTGATCCATATCCTCACTTAAATGTAACTTTTTTTCCTGGAATATTGTGAATGGAGTTGTAAGTTAAAGCAACAGGATCACACAAAACCTTGGAGGCAAATGGCGGTAGTATTTGTGTTGAGGCAGTCTGTTAAGTTCTGAGTGTATCAGGGACTGAGATAGAAGAAAATTGAAAGATGAAAAGGAGGCGAAAAGAAAACTATTTTCTGTTAAAATCAAACTTTTATTCTGCATTTTTAAACTGAGATCCTCTGTAAATACGGACAGAGATGTTAATTCAAATTTGCTATTGGCCTGCTTAATGCCTCTCTCCATTTCCCACATGCCTCAAACATGTGCCTCTGTTTACACCCTAGTACTGAACACACTGCCCATAGAGTTACTTCATCTCCTCTTAGAAACACTGTAATTTTGGGAAAGATTAAGAGCAATTACTTTGTTCTCAAACCACTTTGCAGTATTTCAGCATTCTGAGATGTCTCCAGGAGAATGGATACTCACTGCTAAGAACAAACCTTTCCTTGAATTAGTCTCTGGAGTTGTTCAAGAAGTTTGATGAAAAAAAATGGGCTTGGGAGGGCTGGCTGGCTGAGGTGCAGCTGCCTGTAACTGGGGATATGGATGTACCAACAGTTCCTAGAATTGCTAAAGATGAGAGATGCAAAACTTCAAAATACCTCTCTCATTTTGTCTAGTTGTTCAGTAATTGTCCTTTTATATACACCTTAGAGGGTGGTCTATAGCCTTTGTTGCATAAGGTATATATATACAGTTTTCCTAAATGTCATTAGTCAATTTTCTTTTTAAGAAGGTATCTGACTTGGACATCAGGAAGGGAATTCTGAACAGCTTTGATAGAAGGAGCCAGGTGAGAGTCTGATGTGTGTTCCTGATAGCTCAGATGTGTTCTCATCTCAGTGAAGCGTAGTCACCCTTTTTCCCAAGATGCAGTTTCATCGTGGGGGTCGGCAAGGTGAGTGTGCTGTGTGAGGAGACAGGTGAGGGGGTCAGCAAGGTGAGTGTGCTGTGTGAGGAGACAGTGATGGGGTAAGCAGTGCAGTGGGAGTAGACATGTGGGGATGCTTGGTTGGGAGAGCAGATGAGTCCTGTTTAGTTCCAGATGATTTCCTTGATTACAGCACGAACTTTGATGTTCTGTTTTGTAAAGAGAGATGTTGGGTTAGCTTATGGGTTCTTTTTAGGGATAAAACCTTCAGATTGTGCCATTTCCAAAGTATAATTTAGATTTGATTTCTTAGCTTTTTGAGTTTCAAAGTTTCTCAGGTTCATCTGAAATTCTACCAATCCTTTGCACATACGTGTGCTGAAGTCAGTTAAAAAGTAGGACCAATATTTATTCTTACAGACCTCACTTCTCAAAGAAATACACGTATTTTCTCAAGTCTTTTTCAACCCACAATAAATCAGTCTCCTCCACCACTTTTTACTCAAAATTAGGATAAAACCATCTTTTGGTACCAAACATTATCAAGGGTTCTGATAATTGAAAAAAAAATCCACATGTTACATAGTACAAGCATTTAACAATAAAGTTGAACATTTATGTCCAAAAAACTTACACACACACACACACACACACACACACACACACACACACACACTTATAACAGTTTCATTCCTAAGTAAAACTTGGATGCAATCAGGATGCCCTTCAGGAGCTGAATAGATAAATAGTGCTGCATTTAGACAGTTAAATATTGCTCATTGGTTAAAAAAATAAACAACAACAAAAAAACAAGCCACTGAATAATTGAAAGATGGAGAGAAAAATCCCAATTAATTTATGTAAGAAACCTGTCCAAAAAGGCTGCATCATATATGATTTCAACCATGTGACACTATGGAAAAAAGCAATTAAGAATTATCTGGTATCCAGGAGTTAGAAGAAGAAAGGGATGGATAGTCAGAACACAGAAGATATGTTAGAACTATGAAAATACTTTGTATGAAACTGTGGTTGTTAACACATACTACTGTGCATTTTGTCCATGCTTAAAGAATGTACAATGCTGGGAGTGACTGAATACAAGCCCTGGGCTTTGTGTGATAACAACACAGGAGTGTGGGTTCAGCAAATGTACCACTCTTGGAGGTGGGGACTGATAATGAGAGCTTCTTATGGGGAGGCAGTGGATGTGGGGACTACCTCTGTACCTTCATCCCACTTTTACAGTGAACTTAACAAAAAAGAAAAACACACCCAGAAGCTTGACATTTTGTGCTGGTCAGCTGGTCAGCTGGTCAGCTCTCTACCATTGTTAGAAAGAATCCGAGAAAATCAACATGAAGGAGGAAAGTATAATTTTGTTCTTAGTTTTCAAGATTTCAGTCAATAACACTTGGCTACCTTGCTTTGGGTCTTCTATATTTTAATCTAAGAGATACTACTTTTAGCTCTTATATTTAGATTCATGGTACATTTCCAGTAACTCAGGCCTTCAGGTCATCCTTTACAAGAAACTTTGACGAAATTTAAAGTTTGTTTTTATCTTCCTATCACAGGTGGTCATTTTCTCTCTCATTTTCGATTTTATCTCTCATCACCCTTCCGTTACTCCTCATGCACTTTCATCCACTTCTTGATTTCCATGTTAGGTTATAGTCTGGACTATATGTAGCTACTATCATTATATTTATTTTGGGCTCTGGATTTCCTGGATGCCCAGGTTTGCCATCAAAGCCAACACAAGGGGGTGAACTCATTGTTGCCTCTTCTCCATAAAGGTCTCTTGAATATTAATAAATCTCATCATGACTGTAGTTTGTGAGACTGAATCCTGGAGTTGCCTGGCTCCTCTCTGACTTGCTTTATTGCAAGACATCTTGACTGTTTCAAAGGACTCTGATGCTGCTGCAGGTCTCTTTCTCCCACCTTAATTTCTTGTACATTCTGCTTTCTCAGGTGGCTAATTACTCTTTCTGTTTATGCATTTGCTCGAGTGCCTACTCATGTTGCAGCACTCCCCCCATTGAGTAATATGGCTTGATCATTCCTGAAGGATAGATCATAAATCAGGTTTTAGATGATATTTGCTGCCCATGGCATATGATTTGTAATGATTTATTTAATTATTGAATAAACAAATGATTGAGTTACCTGTCAGATTTTCCTACTACTTGGTTTATGAGAGAAGTATTATTTTAACTTTATACATTTTTCTGGAAACTCACTGCAAAATATAACTTCAAGGGAATGACAATTTAATAGATTTTTTTGTCTCAAAAATACAGTTTAGGGAAAGGGGATTTTCTTTCTTTTCACAATATAGAGTTTGAACATTTATTAAAATAATGTTGAAATCTATAGAATTTACAGCAAGACATAAACTGGCCAAAGAAAGTCCTTGTAAATCTAAATAAAAGATTACTTAAGCTTTCAGAAGCCCACTGTAAGCTGAAATTGTAGCTCAGATATTTTCTATGGGTACTTTCATGAAGTTTCTCTTCATGCAGGTCAAGCGTCATATAAAGTGTTTATGTTTGCTTCTGGTTTAGCCTTGCCTGAGGTTTCTGAATGAGTCTTCTGTGGCCTGATATGTATGAAACTAAGTGGGACTTGGGAATCTATGGAAAACATGAGCCATCCTTCTCACATTCATCTATAGAGTGTAAATAGATCAGAAAGATGGAAGAGGCATGGATCCCGATGACTTTTACTTCATTATAGCAAGGCACAGTGAAACCTGATGCCAGGGAAATTCCCAGGAATCCACAAGGATGACCCCAGCTGAGACTCCTAGCAAAAGTGAGAGGGTGCTTGAATTGGCCTTCTGTATTCAGATTTGTGACTACCCTAACTGCCATCTTATACCCTTCATTCAGGAGCTGATGGGAACAGATGCAGAGATCCACAGCCAGGCACAAGGCAGAGCTCTGGGAGTCCAGTTGAAGAGAGGGAGGAGGGATTGTATGAGCGACAGGGGTCAAGATCATGATGGGGAAACCCTCAGAGACAGCTGACCTGAACTCCAAGGGGGCTCAAGGACTCCAGACAAACATCTGGGGAGCCTGCATAGAACCAAACCAGAGTGTCTAAATGGATTTTTCTTGCTCCCCACATACATTTTAGTAAGTGATTCTGAGAAACCACTGAGACAAATGCTGTACATATTAATCACCCCCTTTTAATTTTCTGATTCTCTAAGCATGCATTCGTTTGACTTCTGCTAGATGCTGTGGAAGGTGTGAAAAAGACTTTACAGAACTTCACCACAGAGTAAGGAGATAGTAAGCTAATGAATGATAGAGTAACCTGGTGGATACTCTAGAGGAATCGTATAAAAGAGCTAGCAATGTGGAGAAGTCCTAGGCTAAAAGATCAAGGAAGCCTTTATAGAGTGAGTCTCACTCAAGTTGGCTCCTAACAAATGAGTGGCAGCTTGCCAGGGCCAAAGCCACAGAGATTATTTAGTGCAGGCAGAGAAGCTTACCAGCTAGGGTTTATGCGTGATGTTTTTCATGAAGTACATTAGTGGTAGAGGAAGGGTGTGAGTTTTGAAACCATCTTAACAGTTTTGGAGCAAATCTATAAACACTTCAGGAAGGCGCAAGTGTATCACTTTCAAGGTCCCCAACAAGCATTTATCACTATTGATTCTGCTCCCTTCTGCAGTTCTTAACTGATATCATCTTAGTGTCCTCAGCATAGTTCCCTAAGACCTCCACACATCTGATGCTCTTCTGGCCTTTCTCTTACTTTGGACACTTCCCCCTTCTCAGTTCCACAATTCTTCAAGACACATGCATGTTTTACAGTATGAACTTTTGTGGAGCAGGGACTAAGGAATCACAACGCGTAGCCAAGAGCATCTGACCATATAGGATGTACAAACCCTTAAAGATGGTTATTGAGGTTCTAGATGAACTTTTAAAAAGTGTGTCACTATATTAATTTTTATTTTGTTTGGGTTTTAAGGGTTTTATTTTCAGGAAAGCAAAGAGAAGAGAGTCATGCAAAAAATCTGAGAGCTCTCTCTGCTGTTGTTTCTGATATGCATTTAAGAAGGATAGAATGGACCGAGTGAGAAGCATTGGAGTGTAAGTATTACTCTGGGATATTCTTCTGGAATACAGGAATGACAGCTCCAGTTGGTGTTTACATAAGAAGATATTCATATTCTGTGCCTACACCATCCCTAATGCCCAGGCTTGATGATCCTTGTGATCATTTTGTCATGATTCTTCAGGGTCTGCTATAGAACTTTTAAATAGAATCACCATGATTTCATTTAGATCTTTCAAAAACTGTGCCCTGTAGTACAGTATACCAAACAATAGAATCTAACTGGGTCAAAAGTGGTCCCACAGGTAAAGAAAGTTTCATGAAGATTGGGAAAGGGATGCTGGACCATGTCAGAAGGTTAGAGATGTATGTGGATGGTTTAAGTTCTGTTTCTCCCACGAGTCTCTGTGTGTGGTGAGCACATGTGGTGTGCATGCCCACATGTGCAGAGGCTGCTGTTGTGGTCAGCTATCTTCCTGTGCTGCTCTCTGCCTTGCTTGTTGAGAGTGGGTCTCTTACAACCTGGAACTCACTAATGGACTAGACTAGCTGGCCACTAATCCCCAGAGATCCTCCTACTTCCCCTTCTCAGTACTGGGCTTTTGTGCCCAGTTATTTTTATAGGGGTGCTGGGGATCTAAACTGAGGTCCTAATGCTTTAACAGCAAACTCTGCAGCCCCTAGTTTCAACTTTGATTCTGAATATCCATTGTTGTGCTACATCCCAACTCCAAACGTAACTACTTAAAAGCAGTTATTATTTATTCAATCCTCAACTCTTCAAGGCATGTGTTTGCGTGACAGGATGGAAGGTGACTCCCAAGGTTATTGATAATGGGTCCAAGATGGCTTCAATGGTTGCTGAAGAGTTTGGCTGGAGCTGTAGGTCAAGCTCCTCAGTTCCTCCTCACTGAGGCCCTACTGGGTACTTGAACTTTCTTACAGAGTGGTGGCTGCTTTCCAAGAAGAATGTCTCATGGGTCAGGAAGTCAGAGAGGCAGGATGTGGAAGCTGCCAATTTTGTTGAAGTCAGTGTGGAAACTGGCACTATACTACAGCTTATTTGCTCCATTGGCCACTCAATCAGAGACCAGAGAGCAGATTTGGGAGGGAGCGACCATGAGCCCAGCTCTAGGTGGGATGTGTACCAAGTAAGTTGGAGGGATGCTTTAAAAGCACCACACTTTTAAAGTGCTCTGTTGTTATTGTTTCTTTTCATTGTGGAAAAATCAAACAAAGAAAATGTCTTGGTCTCATTTGCTTTAAGAGCACGAAGGTTTCTTGGCGTGTTCCAGTAAGCTATCCTTAATTATCCACTCGATGCAGCCTGGACCTAACCTGCCACATTTGCATTTCATAGACAGAACATTTCCATTGGCATTCAGTGAGTTAATTCATTATGCTTCCATTCAAAGCTTTTGCCAATTCTATTCAGGACTGGGATGGAACATGTGTGAATGAGTGTGTGCATGGGCATACACGTGCTCTTGTGTGCATTTGTGCTGACTTTTATGAAGTATGTCCCCCTTCCCCTTATTCTATGTCCCCTGACTTCTCGATTTGAAGACTATTCAAATTGAAAAAGTACTTTGGCACACAGTTCAGGTGTCCGTCAAATAACTGATCCCTCTGTCACATCTCTGGCCAGCAATTGTCCAGACTACATCAAGATAGTTCCCATGATAGACAATTTAATGACTCAGTGTCAGACAAGTTAATCTGAAGACAACTTAGGTTTTAAAATATCTTTATCTTATTAAGCTAAATCTGAGTTCCTGTACTGTGCTTGAAATTTCCAAACTTTCTTACCCATGAGAAGCGTTCAGAATTGACAATATTTATTATGGCTTTTTCTTGATGAAAAGTCTTCTTATTCCAAACCCAACAGCCATTTCCTGGCTATGGTCAGCTTAGTTTCCTCCTGACACAGTAACTGAATGTATTCCTTTTTTTTTTTTTTTTTTTTTTTGGCATTCTTGAGTTGCTTAAGGACTGAGCACAGCACCCCAGGCAGGGAACACTTATGATGTTCTTTGCTGGGACTTGAAAACATTGGAGCAGGCTGCTGAGCACCTGTGTGGAATTCCCAAAAGCCCTGGTGGGGTCTGTTTCGTTGGTCTCTCACACTGTTTCCTCCAAGACTTTGGGTTGTAGGTTCTAATGATGTCGGAAAAAGGCGAAGGCCCTGCCACTCAGTGCTGGAGGAGACACTCTCAGTGCTGGAGGAGACACACTCAATGCTGGAGGAGACACACTCAATGCTGGAGGAGACATGTTCTTTCCCGCCACTCACTGCTGGGAGAGACACATTCTTCTGTTGCTGCCAGAAGCTTCTGAGTCTTTGGCGGGCTACAGTACTTTCCAACTTTGCCATTCAATCATCCTTCAAGTTCTTTGAAAATAATTATTTTAAAGACATATAGATACGATAACAGAAAGGTGACATTTTAAAGGTAAACATGGATACATTTATGAATAATTTCAACATAGTTACTTATGTAACTGTTGGTTACTTGCTGGTCTCATACTAGACTATCGGATGTTAATTCTCCTTTATTTTTAACATAGTGTCTCACAGTAAAGTCTGAGCTAGCCTCAGATCTTACTTCTTTAATCTTCCAAATGTGCTAGGTTTGTGCTAAAAAATGTAATTTAGAAATTAAAATAAATTTAGAAAATTTATTAAGAATTAATAAATTCTGAATGACTTTGATGTAATTTCAGATGGCATGCCCATTTTTGATGACTTTTGTCCTTTGAAGGTTAATTGATAACTAATTCCTAATCATTGAAGTCAGTGCATTAAATTTCCTGGGTCAATAGATGGTCTGGTCCTTCAGAATGCCAGGAACATGAAGACAATATCCCCTGAATTGCAGTGGGCTCTTTTCAGCCGACTTCTTTCTTTAACAATATATACGTTACTAAGGGGTATATATGATAATATGCAAGTATCATGCTAGGGCTTCTTTCTTAGTAATCAATGTTGAACTGTCTTTTTAGTTACGAAGGAGTGAAATTGATGGGAAGAGGAAGAAAGATATCAATTAGCTCTGATTTGCCATGAAATGTGGTTGTTTCCAGCTGTCTGTTGGTGTCTCTGTGGCTACAGTAGTGCCTCCCAGGCAGTTAGAGGTGCTTCTCTACATATATCACATCACCTGGGCCTTCTGTGGTGTGGGTAGAAAAACAATACACCACTGTAATGACTTCACATGTTAGAAACAGTGTTTCCCTGTAATTCTTCAGACTGTAGAATACAGAGATGTTTGTGTGTATGTGTGTGTGTGTGTGTGTGTGTGTGTGTGTGTGTGAGAGAGAGAGAGAGAGAGAGAGAGAGAGAGAGAGAGAGAGAGAGAGAGAGAGAGAACATCAACTACAGATCTGGAAGATTCTTTTACAAAGAATTGCATAAACTAGTACACATGCAGAAGTTAAGTGTTTCATAGTGGATAATTGGTAGAGAAATTTGAATCAGATTACTATGAAAACTTTTGTCAGGAAACCCTTTCTGTTACTCAGAGGTGAGTCCATCCTGGATTTGCTAACCCAAAATACAAGTAAATGTATCTGCTACTAGTTTGGTCTCAGTATATTTTTAAAATTCTATTTGAAAATTGGTAACTTATTTTATAAATCATACATGAAAATCGATTGTATTTAACATGTAGGGCACAAATCCAAGCAAACCATTCCAGAAAGAAACTGCAAACACAAAGAGTAGAACATTTGGGGCTGATTTTTCACATGGTCCTTTTTTTTTTTTAAATGCATGGTTTGCTTGTATAGAGCATGCCTTGCTTGTAATAAATAGTAGATAGCATCATTCCATGGATGGGACACAGAGAAACTCCATTTTAGTTTGAGTCATGTAAAAAAAAAATAACTGAAAGGGTTGGAGCCTCTGGCTTTTCTTACCAGTGTCATTTCTGCCTCCTCGTGAATATTTCTGGAGGCACAAAACCTTTTGTCTTGCCCTGTGGCTAGTTTCCTTTTAAGGAAATTGTATTCAAAAGACATTTCCCACATTGAACTGAATATGGTAATGTAACATTTACCTTCTACTGTATGGTTTCACCTTTCTTCAGGTTGACATTTTACAGAAATTGAAGATCACTGTTATACATCCTTACATTTTATTTCATACAAAGCATATATAAAAAGACAAACTTCCCTCAGTCTTTTGCACCAATAGGTATGATTTCTTTTGACCTAATACAGGTTTCTTACAATAGTTTCTCACTGTTTGATATTTGGGAAACAATTACAAAGAATCAGCACTTTCCCTGACATTAATTCGCAGTCTGGTTAAAATGAAAAGTTAATTAATTTCATATAGCTCATCATCCATTTTGCGAGATCAGTGGCTGGAGATAAATTAGCACCAAGGAGAATTTGGCTCTGAAGAAAGGCAATATAAGAGATGGCTTTCCATTTCCTGAAAGCTGGAGCTATTGGAGACAAATGTCCACATGGCATTAGTTTG